>NW_024412404.1:42016294-42043173 GCF_014898765.1 Herpailurus yagouaroundi
TATGACCCAGCAATAGCACTGCTAGGAATTTACCCAAGGGATACAGGAGTACTGATGCATAGGGGCACTTACTCCAATGTTTATAGCAGCACTCTCAACAATAGCCAAATTGTGGAAAAAGCCTAAATGTCCATCAACTAATGAATGGTTAAGAAATTGTGGTGTATATACACAATGGAGTACTACGTGGCAATGAGAAAGAATGAAATCTGGCCCTTTGTAGCAATGTGGATGGAACTGGAGAGTGTTATACTAAGTGAAATAAGACAGAGAAAGACAGATACCATATGTTTTCACTCTTATGTGGATCCTGAGGAACTTAACAGAAACCCATGGGGGAGCAGAAGGGGGAAAAAAAAAGAGGTTAGAGTGGGAGAAAGCCAAAGCATAAGAGACTCTTAAAAACTGAGAACAAACTGAGGGTTGATGGGGGGTGGGAGGGAGGGGAGGGTGGGTAATGGGTATTGAGGAGGGCACCTTTTGGGATGAGCACTGGGTGTTGTATGGAAACCAATTTGACAATAAATTTCATGTAGTGAAAAATAAATAAATAAATAAAAATCATGCTGCATAGGATCAACAGGTTATACATGAAAGAAAACATTAGTGAAGTTGAAGAAAAAGCAATAGAACCTATTCAAACTAAAAGAGAGAAAAGGACCAAAAAAAACAAAAAAAATTAAGAGCACCAGTGAGCTGTGCAAGTTCCAAGCACCTTGACATATGTGTAATTGGAGTCCACAAAGGAAAAGAGAAAGGACAAAAAGAGAAAAAAAAAATTAAAGAAACAGATAAAGAATTTCCAAATTTGATATAAACCATAAATCCATACATTCAAGAAAACTCAGCAAACCCCAAGCACAAGAAACATTAAAATTACATGAAAGCACATCAAAACCAAATTCCTTAAAAAGTGATAAAGAGAAAATATTAAAAAGGAGCTAGGGAGAAAATAAACACATTATTATTATTATTTTTTTTAATAAATGTTTATTCGTTTTTGAGAAAGAGAACGTGAGCAGGGAGGGGCGGGGGGTAGAGGATCCAAAGAGGGCTCTGTACTGACAGCAGCAATCCCAATATGGGGTTCAAACTCATGAACTGTGAGATCAGGACCTGAGCCGAAGTCGATGCTCAACTAACAGAGCCACCCAAGCACCCCAAAAACACATTCATAAAGAAGAAAAAAGATTTCTCATCTGAAACAGTGAAGCCAGAGGAAAGTGAAGAAATACCTTTAAGGCATTGTATCAACCTAGAATTCTATACCTGGCAAAAATATCTTTCTGAAATAAACTTTTTCAGACACATGAAAGCTGAAAGAATTCATCACCAGCCAACTAAAAAAATAAATAAATAAATAAATAATTTAAAGAAGTCCAGGCAAGAGGAAAATACCAGATGGAAATCAATCTACGCAGAATAATTATAAAAGATTTTTTTTCTATGTTAAATCTTTTGTTTAAGTTTGTTTGTTTGTTTATTTATTTATTTATTTATTTATTTATTTATTGAGAGAGAGAGAGAGAGAGAGAGAGAGAGAGAGAGAGAGAAAGACAGGGTAAGCACAAGCAGGGGAGGGGCAGAGAGAAGGAGAGACAGAATCCCAAGCAGGCTCTACGCCATCAGCACAGAGCCCAATGTGGGGCTCAAACTCACAAACTGTGAGATCATGACCTGGGCCAAAATCAAGAGTCAGATGCTTAACCAACTGTGCCACCCAGGCACCCCATTCCTATGTTAAATCTGTTTAAAAGACACTTGTTTAAAGCAACAGTAGTAACAAAGTATTGTGAAGTTTATTATATAACTAGAAGTAAAATGTAGGACATCAATAGCCCAAAGGTGGGTAGGGGGAAAATAAAAATATACTATTGTAAGATTCTTATAGTGTACAAGAAGTAGTACAGTAGCACTTGAAAGCAGACTGTGACAAAGTAAACATGCATACTATACACCCTAAAGCAATCACCAAAATTACACAGAGTTATGGCCAGTAAGGCAACAAAAGACATAAAATAGAAACAAAAAAATAATCAACCTAAAATAAGAGTTAAAAAGAACAAAAGGAAAAAAAAAAAACAAAACAGGACAAACAGGACAAAATAGCAAGGTGGTAGAATTTTACTTAACTATATTTTTAAAAATTGCACTACATTCAAAATGCCTAAAAACTCCAATTAAAAAGAAGCTCGAGTAGGTATATTAACATTAAACAAAGTATACTTCAGATCAAAGAATCACTATGTATAATTGATAAAAAGGTCAATTTGCCAAAAAGATACAGCAATTACAAACATATGCACCCAACAGTAGAGCTCCAAAATACATGGAGCAAACATTGATAAAAGTGAAGGAGGAAACAGATAGTGCTACAATAACTGTTGAAGACTTAACTACTGATAAGGATATTCAGGTCTACAACAACACTATAGACTAACTATACCTAACATGTGTATAGGCCACTCCACCTAACAACAGAGTACACGTTCTTCTCAAGTGCTCAATCACAAAGCTAGTATCAATACATGTTTAAAAACTGACAAAAAATGCAATCATACAAAATATCTTCTACTACCACAATGGAATGAAGCTGGAAATCAGCAACAGGATGAAAAACCTTATGACTCACAAATACACATAAATTAAACAACACTCTTTCAAACAACCAATGGATCAGAGAAGAAATCACAAGGAAAATGTGTGTGTGTGCGCTCGTGCACACTCGCTCTCTCTCTCAAATAAAAAATAAAGAGGCACCTGGGTGGCTCAGTCAGTTAAGCATCTGGCTCCAGATTTCAGCTTAGGACATGATCTCATGGTTTGTGAGTTCAAACCCTGCAACTGGCTCTGTGCTGACAACTCAGAACCTGCTTGGGATTCTCTCTCTCCCTTTCTCTGCGTCTTCCCCACTTATGATAAAAATAAATAAACTTAAAAAGAAATAAAACAAAAAAGAGGGGAAAAAAATCTCAAATCAGTAACCTATGTCTTGAGGAATTAAAAGAGAGAGACAAAAAAAAAAAAAAAAAGGTAAAATTAACTAAACCCAAGCCCAGCAGAAAGATCAATGAGAACAAAAGTTGGTTCTTTGAAATGACCAACAAAATTGACAAACCTTTACCTACAATGACTAGGAAATAAAGAGATAAGATTCAAATAACTAGAATCAGATGAAAGTGGGGACATTATTACTGACATATGTACACAGAAATAAAAATCAAATCCATCAACATATTAAAATAATACATCACGACCAAGTGGTGTTGGGTCCAAGAACACAGGATGACTTATCTTTCTTTTCTTTTTTTACTTAATTTATTTATTTTGAGAGAGAGAGAAAGCATGAGTGGGGTAGGGTCAGAGAGAGAGGAGACAGAGAGAACCCAAGCAGACTCTGTACTGCCAGATCAGAACCCAATGTGGGAGAGATCATGACCCCAGCCTAAGTCAGACATTTAACCGACTGAGCTACCCAGTCACCCTGGGATCATTTATCATTCTAAAATCAGTCAATGAGAGGTGCCTGGGTGGCTCAGTCAGTTAAGCACCAGACTGTGGCTCACGCATCATCTCATGGTTGGTGACTTTGAGCCCAACGTCGGGCTCTGGGCTGACAGCTCAGAGCCTGGAGCCTGTTTCGGATTCTGTGTCTCCCTCTCTCTCTGACCCTCCCCCACTTGCTCGTGCGCGTGCGCGCGCTCTCTCTCTCACCAAAAAAAAAAAAACAAATTAAAGAAAAATTTAAATCAATGTAACAGAAAAACAATATATCATCTCAATACAGAGCAAACAAGTACAAGACGAAATCCAACATGCTTTCCTGATTTAAAAAAAATAAATCTCAGCAAATTAGGTATAAAAGGGAACTTCTTTAGTATGATAAAGTGCATTTACCAAAAACCTACGGCTAACATAATATTAATGGCGAAAGACTGAATGTTTTCTCCCTAAGATCAGACAAAAGAGATGTATGCTGTCACCACTCAACATTGTACTGAAGGTTCTATTCTAGCCAGTGTAATCAGGCGCCTGGCAGGATATATAAAAATTAATATAAAAATTAATGCAAGGGTGGGGTGCCTGGGTGGCGCAGTCGGTTAAGCGTCCGACTTCAGCCAGGTCACGATCTCGCGGTCCGTGAGTTCGAGCCCCGTGTCGGGCTCTGGGCTGATGGCTCAGAGCCTGGAGTCTGTTTCCGATTCTGTGTCTCCCTCTCTCTCTGCCCCTCCCCCGTTCATGCTCTGTCTCTCTCTGTCCCAAAAATAAATAAAAAACGTTGAAAAAAAAAATTAAAAAAAAAATTAATGCAAGGGGTGCTTGGCTGGCTCAGTCAGTAGAGCATGAACTCTTGATCTTAGGGTCATGACTTCGAGCCCCATTTTTGGCACAGAGTTTGCTTTTAAAAAAAGTAATTAATAATGAATGATAGACCTAAATGTAAAACCTGAAACTCTTAAACTTTTAGAAGAAAACATAAAGGAAAATCTTTTTTTTAATGTTTTTATTTATTTTTGAGACAGAGACAGAGCATAAGCAGGGGATTTTTTATATTAAAAAAATGTTAATTTTTATTTTTGAGAGAGACAGAGACAGAGTGCAAGCAGGGGAGGAACAGAGAGAGAGGGAGACACAGAATCCGAAGCAGGTCCAGGCTCTGAGCTGTCAGCACAGAGCCCTATGTGAGGCTCAACCTCACACACTGTGAGATCATGACATGAGCTGAAGTCAGATGCTTAACCGACTGAGCCACCCAGGCCCCCTAAAGGAAAATCTTTGAGAGCTCTTGAGTTAGTAAAAATCTCCTGGTTTCCACACCTAAAACACAATTGATTAAACAGGTTGATAAATTAGATCCCATCAAAGTTTATGGTTTCTGCTCTTCAAAAGACACTGTCTGGCACAAAAACAGACACTCAGATCAATGGAACAGAATAGAGAACCCAGAAATGGACCCACAAATGTATGGCCAACTAATCTTTGACAAAGCAGGAAAGAATATCCAATGGAATAAAGACAGTCTCTACAGCAAGTGGTGCTGAGAAAACTGGACAGCGACAAGCAGAAAAATGAACCTGGACCACTTTCTTACACCATACACAAAAAATAAACTCAAAATGGATGAAAGACCTAAATGTAAGACAGGAAGCCATCAAAATCCTCGAGGAGAAAGCAGGCAACAACCTCTTTGACCTTGGCCACAGCAACTTCTTACTCAACACGTCTCCAAACGCAAGGGAAACAAAAGCAAAAATGAGCTACTGGGACCTCATCAAAATAAAAAGCTTCTACACAGCGAAGGAAACAATCAGCAAAATTAAAGGCAACTGACAGAATGGGAGAAGATATTTGCAAATGACATATCAGATAAAGGGTTAGTATCCAAAATCTATAAAGAACTTATCAAACTCAACACCCAAAAAAACCCAAATAATCCAGTGAAGAAATGGGCAAAAGACATGAATGGACACTTCTCCAAAGAAGACATCCAGATGGCCGACCGACACATGAAAAAATGCTCAACCTCACTCATCATCAGGGAAATACAAATCAAAACCACAATGAGATACCACCTCACACCTGTCAGAATGACTAACATTAACAACTCAGGCAAGAATGCGGAGAAAGGGGAACTCTTTTGCACTGCTGGTGAGAATGCAAACTGGTACAGCGACTCTGGAAAACATATGGAGGCTCCTCAAAAAATGAAAAATAGAACTACCCTAAAACCCAGCAATTGCACTACTAGTTATCTATCCAAGTGATACAGGTGTACTGTTTCGAAGGGGCACATGCACCCCAAGGTTTACAGCACCACTATCAACAATAACAAAAGTATGGAAGAAGCCCAAATGTCCATTGACCAATGAATGAATAAAGATGCGGTATGTATGTATATACATGTACATATACACAATGGAGTACTACTCAGCAATCAAAAAGAATGAAATCTTACCATTTGCAACTACGTGGATGGAATTGGAGTGTATTATGCTAAGCGAAATTAGTCAGAGAAAGACAAATATATGAGTTCACTCATATGAGGACTTTAAAAGACAAAAAACAGATGAACATAAGGGGAGGAAAACAAAAATAATATAAAAACAGGAGGGGGGACAAAACATAAGACACTCTTAAATATGGAGAATAAACAGGATTACTGGAGGGGTTGTGGGAGGAGGGGTGGGCTAAATGGGTAAGGGGCATCAAGTAGCAATGGTACTTTTCTTTCTATATGAATTTATGAATGGCAAAGCCCAAATCCTGGCATTTTAAGTCTTCTACTGTTTGATGTTTTACCACTACTGTCGAGGTGAGGCTCTTTCTGCAGCCTCCCACACCTCTGAGGAATTGGGGTCACATGGCCCTCTGAAATGGTAAGTGGTTACCAGATCCTGGATTCCTTCACTCAGTAATATTTCAAAAGCAATTTTGGGGGTTCCCATAGGGTGGTCATCTTTGGATTATGCCATTCGGGACATTAAAATAAACTGCCATCTACTATCATTACTATTTCATGAAAGGCAATTTTAACACCAAAAAAGTAGGAAATAGGAAAAACGTAATCTCAGAATAAAAGGCAGGGCTTCTTCAACTGTCCATTGATGGATGAACGGATAAAGAAGATGTGGTATATCTATGCAATGGAGTATTGCTCGGCAATCAAATAGGATGAAATCTTGCCATTTGCAACTACGTGGATAGAACTCAGATGGTATTATGCTAAGGGAAATTAGTCAGTCACAAAGACAAATACCATATGACTTCACTCATATGAGGAATTTAAGATATAAAACAGATGAACATAAGGGAAGGGAAGAAAAATAATATAAAAACAGGGAAGGGGACGAAACATAGGAGACTCTTAAATATAGAGAACAAACAGGGTTGCTGGAGGGGTTGTGGGAGGGCGGATGGGCTAAATGGGTAAGGGGCATTAAGGAATCTACTCCTGAAATCATTATTGCACTATATGCTAACTAATTTGTATGTAAATTATAAAAAAATATTAAAATTAAAGAAAAAACTAATTAATTAAAATAACATAAAAAATAAAAATCAGTGTATGTAAAAATAAACACTAAAAAATTTTTTTAAAAAGGATTCTGTATTTTGTCAAATGAAAAAAAAAATACACTATTAAGGAAAAGACAAGCTACAACAACAAATTCCCAGGCTCATGGAGCTTACATTTTAGTGGAGTCGGATAATAATCAAATATATAATATTGTGCCAGATGACCGTAAGTGGTATATGGTAGAAGTCAAATAAATAAAATGAAGAAATAAACAATGACAATGGTTACACTACAGATAGAAAAACCTTCCAAGACCTCTATGAAGAGGTGACATTTGTTCAGAGACCTGAGTAAAGTGAGGGAATAATATATAAAATAAAACAATAAATCAACTTATTCGCATATATAAGCTATGTTAGGTTCGCATTATAAGCTATATTAATATGTTTTGTACCTTAGGGTTTACATGTGTATGAGTGATGCAAAATATTTAAAATATTTTATTCCCTTAGAAAGTTTTTTAATTTTTTTGATGTTTATTTATTTTTTGAGAGAGACAGAATGTGAGCAGGGGAGGGGCAGAGAGAGAGGGAGCCACAGAACTCGAAGCGGGCTCCAGGATCTATGCTGTCAGCACAGAGCCCGACATGGGGCTCGAACTCACAAACTGAGATCATGACCTGAGTCCAAGTCAGATCCTTAACCAACTGAGCCACCCAGGCACCCCCTCTTAGAAAGTTTAAATATTGTCTCTTCAATCTGGTTGGTATATTCAACTTATTATACAGGTCCCTTTCATTGCTAACAGAGGGCTAAAAACAAAACAAAATTGTATTTTCATATTGCATTTCCATTAATATATTTTCTATCTCTGGGCACCTGGGTGGCTCAGTCAGTTAAGGGTCCAATTCTTGGTATCAGCTCAGGTCATGATCTCACAGTTCATGGGATCAATCCCAAACAGAGCCTGTTTGGGATTCTCTCTCTCTCCTTCTTTCTCTGCCTTCCCCCAAGAACTGGCATACAGATGTGCCCGCTCTCTCTCTCTCTCTCTCTCTCTCTCAAAATAAATAAAATAAACATTAAAAAATATTTTTTTCAGGGCACCTGGGTGGCTCAGTCGATTAAATGTCCAACTCTTGGTTTGGGCTCAGGTCACGATCTCATGGTTTCACGAGTTCAAGCCCTATGTCAGGCTCTGTGCCAGCAGCACAGAGCTTGCTTGAGATTCTATTTCTCTCCCTCTCTCTGCCCCTCCCCTACTTATGCTGTTTCTCTCAAATAAATAAACTTAAAAAAAATTTTTTTAATATATTTTCTCTCTCTCCAGTAAGGGAGAGGGGAGATAAGTTACAGTACGTAAGAAAATATTTGCAAATTACACAAATTTGAAAAAGGATTATATCCAGAATACACAAAGAACTCTCAAAATACAGCAATAAGACAATTATAAAAATACAGGCAAAAGATTTGAACTGATGTTTCATCAATCAAGATAGATGGCGATTAAGTATATGAAATGATGCTCAAGGTCATTTATCATCTGGGAAATGCAAATTACTACAGTAATATTCCACTACATTACTATTAGAAAGCTTAAAATTTTTAGGGGCGCCTGGGTGGCTCAGTCGGTTAAGCGTCTGACTTCAGCTCAGGTCACGATCTTGCAGTCTGCGAGTTCGAGCCCCGCGTCGGGCTCTGGGCTGATGGCTCAGAGCCTGGAGCCTGCTTCCAATTCTGTGTCTCCCTCTCTCTCTGCCCCTCCCCCATTCATGCTGTGTCTCTCTCTGTCTCAAGAATAAATAAACGTTAGGGGCGCCTGGGTGGCGCAGTCGGTTAAGCGTCCGACTTCAGCCAGGTCACGATCTCGCGGTCCGTGAGTTCGAGCCCCGCGTCAGGCTCTGGGCTGATGGCTCAGAGCCTGGAGCCTGTTTCCGATTCTGTGTCTCCCTCTCTCTCTGCCCCTCCCCCACTCATGCTCTGTCTCTCTCTGTCCCAAAAATAAATAAACGTTGGAAAAAAAAAAAAATTAAAAAAAAAAAAAGAATAAATAAACGTTTAAAAAAAAAATTAAAAAAAAAAAAGAAAGCTTAAAATTTTTAGAAGACTGACCATACCAAATTTCGTGATGAATTAGAGCAACTAGAACTCTAATACACTGCTGATTGAAAATATAAAAATGATACAAGCATTTTGGAAAAGTTTTCCATTTCCTTAAAAGTTAAACACGTATCTACTATATGGCCCAACCTTTCTACTCCTAATTATCCAAGAGAAATGAAAGCAAATGGGGTACCTGGATGGCTCAATCAGTTGAGCGTCCAACTTTGGCTCAGGTCATGATCTCACACAGTTTGTGGGTTCGAGCCCCACTCCAGGCTCTGTGCTGACAGCTCAGAGCCTGGAGCCTGCTTTGGATTCTGTGTCTCCTTCTCTCTTTGACCCTCCCCCACTCATGCTCTGTCTCTCAAAAATAAATAAATGTGAAAAAAAGTTTAAAAAAAGAAGTGAAAGCAAATATTCATGTAAAGACTTATACACAAATATTCACAGCAACTTTGTTTGTAATAACCATAAAGTAAAACAACCCAAGCATCTATGAGCAGGTGAATGGATAAACTGTAGTACATCCATACAATGGAATAATACTATGCAATTAAAAAAAAAAAAATGAACTACTGGGGCTCCTGGGTGGCTCAGCTGGTTAAGCATCTACTTCGGCTCAGGTCACAATCTGAGGGTTTGTGGGTTTCTGTCCCACGTGGGGCTCCACACTAGTCTGAAGCCTGCTTGGGATTCTCATGCTCTCCTCTCTCTGCCCCTTCCTTCTTGGTGCTTTCTCTCTCAAAATAAACAAACTTAAAAAAAAAAAAAATGAACTACTGATATACAACATGAATAAATTTCAGAATTATGCTAAGTGAAAGCAGACAAACAAGACTGCATACTACATGATCCTGTTTACATAAAATTCCAGAAAATGCAAACTAATCTGCAGTAACAGAAATAAGATTAGTGGCTGACTGAGGTGAAGGAGTAAGGCAAAGAGGGACGTAAAGAAACTTTTGGGAGGGATATGTTCATTATCTTAATTATGGTGATTGTTTCACATGTGTACACATACATCAAAACTTAGTGTATACTCTAAATATGTGCAGTTTATTGCATATATTTATACCTCAATGAAACGGTTTTTTAAAGTCAGGCTTTTTCTTTCCTCAAAAATTAGAGGTAGAGGAGCGCCTGAGTGGTGGCACAGTTGAGTGTCCAACTCTTAATTTTGGCTCAGGTCATGATCTCCCAGTTCCTGGGATTAGCCCATGGGCTCCTTGCTGAGTGCTGAGCCTGCTTGGGATTCTCTCTCTGCCCTTCCCCCACTCTTGCTCTCTCTCAAAATAAACACACAAAAAAATGAGAGGTAGTAACTACACTAAGAAAAGATTTTCCCCACAGATTTTAATTCCTTTATTCAAATTATTATAGGGAAAATTCAAAGCACTTTCCTGGGTCATTCATGGACGTCAACAAAGTACCTTTTCTTTGGGGCACCTGGGTGGCTCAGTTGGTTGAGCATCCAACTTTGGCCCAAGTCATGATCTCACAGTTTGTGGGTTCAAGCCTCGCATCGGGCTCTGTGCAGACGGCTCAGAGCCTGGAGCCTGGTTCAGATTCTGTGTCTCCTTCTCTCCCTGCCCCTCCTCCACTTGCAGTCTGTCTCTCAAAAATAAATAAATGTGAAAAAAAAAGAAAAAAACCATTTAAAAAAATACCTTTTCTTTTGTTGTTGTTGTTGTTGTTGTTGTTGTTTGAGAGCTGAGGGTGAGGGGCAGAGAGAGAGAGAAAGAGAATCTTAAGCAGGCTCCACATTGAGCACAGAGCCCAATGTGGGGTTCTATCCCACAACCCTGGGATCATGACCTGAGCAAAAATCAAGAGTGGGATGAGCAGGGCACCTGGGTGGCTCAGTCTCTTAAGGATCCAACTCTTGATTTTGGCTCACATCATGATCTCATGGTTCATGAGATCAAGCCCTGTGTTGGGCTCCACACTGACAGTACACAGCCTGCTTAGGATTCTCTCTCCCTCTTTGCTCTTCCCTTGCCTGCATGCACTCTCTCTCAAAATAAAAAATATATATTTAAGAGTGGGACGTTCAACTGAGCCATCCAGGTGCTCCAAAATGTATTTTCTTTTAAAAATTCAAGTTACAGACTCTCACGAAGAGAACAGAAAACTTTAACTAAAATGTAAACATAAATTATTAAGTAATCACATTATCACTAACATGGAATAAAATCTGCCATGAAGTCTACAGTTATGTGAAGATAAGGGGTAAGATTTTTTAAATAATCATCTTCAAATAATTCCTCATATGACAATTTTACTATGATCTTATCTAACACATCTTAACACTATATGACAGACTTTTGAACACTATCCAGAGTCAATCTATCTAATGCTTAACTATTTTCTTTAGTAATATTAAAATTAAAGATGATGATACTTTATCAATTGGCCAAAAAAACCAAAACAAAAGAGACAACAGTTCCAATAAGTAGGTAAATATTTCATTTGTCACTTGTTTACAGTATCAAGCTTAAGAGGAGTTTTATTCAGTAAGGTACAGTAGTGACTAATACGGAATAAAAAGCTCAAATTATAATTCCTTTCAAACAACAGTGGTACAGTTAGAAAATCCTTTGTTTCAACATAAAATACACAGCCTACAAAATACTTGTCCCTGAAGAGTAACAACTGAAACGAACTTTCAAGCATTTGAAATATTGTTGTTTCACGTAAAAATATTTCAACATACCCGCTCCTTTCACCACTAATGATGTCACCACCCCCCTATCCCTGCCCCACCCCCTAAAAGGAAAAACAGCTGCCCCAACGGCTCCAGGCAACTAATGAAAACAGGAAGCAAAGAGTAACTGAAACTAGGGTAAACCTGGTTAGTAAAACCATTTTAAATGTTTCAGCTCACATCAGTAATTTACTTGGAAAGAAGTGAGTAGCAAGTAAACACATTATGTAGCACAAGTCTATCTGGCAAAGTGCTTAATATATATGATATACTGAATCAAACATTCATTGTTCACCAGAATAAGTAGGTCAATCTAGATAACAGAGTAATGATAACAGCAAGTAAGTATGAACACTCAGGGTTTTACTAAACTTCACTGGAATTTATTTTGTGTTTAAATATAAAACTTGAAATTTCTAAGTCTTATAATCAACCATTCTAAGAACATTGAACACCGCTCTGAAACTTGGGTGGAAAGAATAAGGATAATTTTGAATGGTTTCTTCAAATTTTCTCACCAGCTTGAAATTTATTTTAATTTTCATAAATACAACTTTAACTGCATATTACATATATTAAACTAGTTTATGGAAAAAGAAGAGTTAAAGATAATCCTCCATCTGTAAGGCCTGGTATTGAACTAAATAAGGAGGCACATTGTATTTGTGTAAATGTGTGCCTGAGTGTGTGTAAAGTAGTAAAATTACTTTATTACAGTTGACTTTTTAAAAACATTTCCTTTGTTATGATACTAAGGATACTTACAAAATATTTCATATGACCTTGTTTTCCTTATGTTCTGACAACTTGCTAACAGCTTTAAATACACAATCTATATAATTAATACAAGTTATATATGAACTGTAAGGTATGTTGAACCAGAAGAATACTGACAATACTGCTGTGGGCCATTTCTACTGAAAGGAAAATGCACATCTGTAGAATCACTTTTACTGGCTGGTCTAACAGTAAGGAACAGGCTTCTTGCCTACTGCAAACCCTTGATAAGTCTCCACTCAGCATCTGTTTGATAAGTAGGCATACTTTACACATGGCCCTTGATAACGCTATTCCTTGACCAATGAGCAAGTAAACCAAGAAAGTATAGTGGTAAGTCAGTTAGTTTTAACATTAAGTATGGCTTAGGGTCCCCTCTGTAACATGACCACAAACAAACCAACAAACTTACAAATGTATTCCCTAGAAAACAAGGGGAGTCAGATACAGGTATAGATTAATTTATCTAACAGTACTGATGAAAATCTAAATTATAAAATCTATAGTTAATAGCACAGGAGCCAATGGCAGGCTGCCCCAGGATGGGCCACCATTTTCAGTTAAAAGCAAACAAAACCTAGCAGATTCAGAAGCTCTTTACCTGTCCCTCAATTGCCTGCTTCTATCAAGAAGAGAGCTAATAACAAACTCCTCTAAGAAACTTATCTTCATAACAAGGCAATCTTTGTCTTCCAACCATCTCCTCTCACCTTCCTGCTCAAGTTCTCTCTCCCCTTTGTATCTCCTCAAGCCCCTACCCCTCTCCTCAGCACATATAAGCATCATGTTGTCCATCTCTGGAATTTCCACGTCTGTGTGGAGTCCCCCTATGTATGCTATTAAATTTGACTTTTTCCTGTTAATCTGTCCCATGTTAATTTACTTCTTAGTCCAGCTAGGACTTTGAAGGGCAGAGAAAATTCTTCCCTCCCGACAATTGTGTCACCTCTAACTCAAAGAACAGCACTTTCAAACAAACCACAGCTTTGAAAGTTATTTTTGTAACTCCTTCTAATCATAAAATATGTGAAGAAAATAATCACATAAAATATTTTGAGATATTTTCCCCAAAAGGGAGACTCCTTAAAACTGTTGTATTAAAATAAAACTGTGTTAAATGTTTCATTACCTCTTATCTTCTGAACACTTCGTAACAGCTTTTTGTTCATTTTCAGTTCATTAGTTTCATTCAGAGTTCTATCATTTACCCTGCAAATGTACTATACGTTCCTGTAAAAGGCCAGCATTCATAGTTTGCACACCAAGTGAAAGCTAACAAACTGCAACTAACAAACTTGCGCACATATTATTTGCTATTCTCATACCCTTTTTCTTTTTTTGCACATTAACACTTCCAGAGAGTCAGTCTCTTTCTCTAAAATAGAGGCCATAAGGTGAGATTTGTTTTGTTTTGCTGCTGTTTCCCAGTTCTTTTAACGGCGACTTGATACACACAGGCAGAAAAAAATGGAGCTCCTAGACCTATACATTTGGCAGCTCTTTGCTCTTTAAAAGCTAATTCTTGTGTAAGCCTGAAAATGCAAGAATTGCACAAGTTCCTTTTAACGCTCTAAAACAGTCTTTGTGAAATCTTACTTTTGGTTCAGAAACGCATAAGATTCTTGGCTTGATTAACGTAATATTTTGCTAACATTTCGACATCAGGCCTTGGAACAAAAGCTTCTTTGTTCTCTGATGGAAAATAACAAAACTGAGAAGAGATCTTGTCAAGTGAGAAATGCAGTACCTGTTGCCTTGACAATCTGTTCTTCTTCAAGCAATAATATGCTCCAATTTCTAGTCTGAAACGAACTGGAAAATACAAATTTACTTCACATGTTCCTAAAGTTCCTAAATATACAAGGGAGACCTGAATTTTGTTATGTTCTCCTAAACGTTCTACCACTGCTACTCCTGGAATTGTTACTTGAGCCATATCACACACAATACAGTATTTTTGTTCTATATCAACATATGAAAGTTTCTTCTAACAATGTTTTGAGTAACACCAGACCTTCAACAATAACATGGTTATTGACACAAAGAAAAAGAAAGCATGTAAAGAAGACATTTTAAATGAATGCGCTTGAGGATATGTAGTATGCCATCTATTTCTTTAAAATATTGCTATAATTGAGGCGCCTGGGTGGCGCAGTCGGTTAAGCGTCCGACTTCAGCCAGGTCACGATCTCGTGGTCCATGAGTTCGAGCCCCGCGTCGGGCTCTGGGCTGATGGCTCAGAGCCTGGAGGCTGTTTCCAATTCTGTCTCCCTCTCTCTCTGCCCCTCCCCCGTTCATGCTCTGTCTCTCTCTGTCCCAAAAATAAATAAACGTTGAAAAAAAAATTTTTTTTAATAAATAAATAAATAAAATATTGCTATAATTAACTAAGGTCTTTCAAAAGCATAAAGGTAACTAAGCCCAACATTTTTTACATTGAGCCAATATACAATTCTTTGCACCTTTAATACTAATTCTTGAACATTCTTTTAAAAAGGAGGTAAAAAATTGTTTGATTTCAAAAAGAACGAATTATTTTACCCATGAGTTCCTGGCTCATCGTTCAACTTTGTTCTAGCTGTAATCTTAACTCTCACCAAAAAAAAAAAAAAAAAAAAAAGATAAAAATCAGAAAGGCAGAAATAATCATCACAGTATTTTCACTTTTTGGTTTATAAATTCATTTATGGATTAGTCTGCTTATTTGGTAAAAATCCAGAGATACATAAGTTCAATGCCTTAATAATGCTAACATAACAGCTAACATTTACTAAGCATTCACATTTTTTCATGTATTATTCTAAGCACTATACATATTTCATCTGACTTCTCACAACCACCATATGAGTTAGGTGCTATTATCTTCATTATACAAAGAAGAAAACAGCATTGGGAAGTTAAATAATTTCACCAACATCACAGAATTCTACTTATGATGAAGAGCGTACATTCTAGAGCCACAATGTCTGGATTCAAAATCTGCCTCCAACACTAATTTAACTGGCTCTATGACTGAGCAAATTACACAATCACTTCAGTTTCTTTCCTCCACTTCAAAATGGCCAGATTTGGAACAAGGATTCAATACATTAATAAGTGCAAGGTGCTAAGAACACCAGCTGACACATAGTGCTTAATAATTATTTATAATGCTAGAGCCCATGATGTTTAATATTTGCAGCCTCTGCACAATGTAGTACAGTGGTCTCCCTTTATTAGCGGTTTTCCTTTCCGTGGTTTCAGTTATCTGGTGTCAACTGCAACCTCCAGAAGCAGATGATCTTCTGTTATAGTCAGAAGTTCAATAGTAGCTTAAGGTTACTTCACAATGCCTATGCCATTCACTTCATCTCATCTTGTGAGCACTTTATCATCTCATGTCATCACAAGAAGGGTGAGTACAGTATAAGAAGATACTCTGAGAGAACACATTCACCTAACTTTTATTACAGCTTTGTTCTACAAAACAACTGGCCTGGACTCTTCAAATACATCAATGTTTAGAAAACAAACAAAAAGCTGGGAACCTGCAGTGGATTAAAAATAATTAAAGGGACATGGCAACTAAATGCAATTAATTCGTGATCTCAGAGTAGATCTGGGCACCAATGAATTAGGTTGAAGAATACTATAAAGGTCATCATTGGAACTGCTCTGAAACTATTTTTTCCTGTGAAATTTTTAATATCCGCCATGTATTAGATAATAATGTTACCTCAATGTTAAATGTGTAGTTTTACGGGACATCTTTGTTTTTAGGGTATTCAAGTAGATCATTTGTGGAATGAAGTGTCATGATGTCTGCGATTTACTTTTAAATGGTTCAGGGAGCACCTGACTGTCTCACTTAGTTAAGTGTCATGATCTCACAGTTCACGAGATCAAGCCCCGCATTGGGTCCCACATCCGGCCCCACATCGGGCTCTGCACTGACAGAGTCTGCTTGGATTCTCTCCCTCTCTGCCCCTCCCCTGCTCTCTCTCTCTCAAAATAAATAAACATTAAAAAACAAAACGTTCAGGAAAAAATGTATAAATGAAAAAACGTGGGGCGCCTGGGTGGCGCAGTCGGTTGGGCGTCCGACTTCAGCCAGGTCACGATCTCGCGGTCCGTGAGTTCGAGCCCCGCGTCGGGCTCTGGGCTGATGGCTCAGAGCCTGGAGCCTGTTTCCGATTCTGTGTCTCCCTCTCTCTCTGCCCCTCCCCTGTTCATGCTCTGTCTCTCTCTGTCCCGAAAATAAATAAACGTTGAAAAAAAAAATTAAAAAAAAAAAAAAAGAAAAAACGTGGCATAGTGTTAACTGGTGAATCCAAATGAAAGACAAATTCATTGAACATTACTGCACTTTTCTATATTGAAATGTATTGCAAATAAAAAGTTGGAATAAAAATTTTAAATTTCTGCACAGGAAAAGAGATTAAACACTGAGAAGGTATCTGCAACACCACAAATGAGAAAGGATTAGTAAATAAAGAGAGCTAGGAACTAATGATGGAAAAGTAAACAAGCCAAGAGACATCTATAAACAGCAACTCACAGAAGAGGAAACCTTATAATAAATGGATGTAAAGAAGCTCAATCTCACTTATAATCAGGGAAAGGCAAATTAAAATGAAATTTTATTTGTTTTAAAATTTAAACCTCTAAACAATATCAGTGTAAGAATATTGCAAACTGGGAACTCCCACAATCTGCTAAGATTTTGGATTTAGTATTCTGGAAAATAATTTGGCATTATCTAACAAAGTTGAAGATCTTCATACTCTACAACCTAAGATTTCCCTAAGCTTATAATTCTCACATATGTAAATAAGATGACAATCCAAGAATGTTTATGCTTCATTAATAATAGCAAAAAAATCTTAAATACAGAGAACAAACTAGAGTTTGCTGGGGGGCGTTCTGGGTGGGAAGATGGCTAAATGGGCAAGGGGCATTAAAGAGGACATTTGTTGGGATGAATGAACACTGGGTGTTAACATGTAAGTGATGAAGCACTAAATTCTACTCCTGAAATCATTATTACATTATGTGTTAACTAACTTGGATGTAAGTTTTAAAAAATAATTAATAAAAATAAATAAAATAAAGATAACATTTTATTGTTTTGCTATAAACTTTAGGTCCCATAGCTAGATTCTTGCTTTATTCTAAATAGGAATCGAGATTTATTGTTTTAAAGTGATACTGTGTAGAAATTACGGATTTATTCCCTTGAAGAAATACCAAAGGTGACAGGTTCATGGTGGAATTCTCATTATACTTTATGATTAAAAAGCTGTATTATATACTATTCAATAAAATTAAACTTCACTTCAAAAAAAAATCAGAAATACCTAAAAATGCATAAACTGGTTTATTCATATAATGCAATACTATAGGGCAACTAAAATGAACTAGTAAAGACTTATATATCCACATGCACACATACCAAAAACAATGCTGAACAAAAAAACCATGCTGCAGAATCATATGTATAACATAAGAATATATGTACTTTTATGGATACATACATATTAGTAAAAGTAAAAAAAAACATAACGGGAATGATAATTACTGAATTCATGACCATCTTTACCTTTAGAAGTGGGCAAGAGAAGGCAAGAGAGGGAAACAGGATCAACAAGGATACATACAGCCCTCAGCTGTATCTGTAGTTTTATCCCTTTGAAAAATTTATATTGAAAAAAGAAAACACACAATTAGAAAATAGAAAAAAAATATACAGGGGTGTCTGGGTGGCTCAATCAGTTAGGTGTCAGATTCTTGGTTTTGGCTCAGGTCATGATCTCATGGCTCAGGAATTCAAGCCCCACATCGGGCTCCGTGCTGACAGCTCAGAGCTTGCTTGGGATTCTCTCTCCCTCCCTCTCTGTCCCTCCCGTGCTCTCTCACACCTGCTCTCTCTCTAAATAAATAAACTAAAAAAAGAGAGAAAAATACACAAAGTAAATATGATGGCCTACAAGGTGATCATTACATGCTTTTCTGTATGTTTAAAAACATTTGAAATATAAAAGTATTTCATATTTTAAAATAAATTTTAACATTAAAGAAACCCCATTAAACTGAACCAAGGAGCTTTTAAAACATATATGCCACTGGACGTCTGAAATGGAAACATACTAATTCCCAACAAACCATATATTTTTGTTTTTGTTTGTTTTATCCATTAAGTTTCAGGCCTCAGACTTCAGTTTTCTCTTTCCAAGCAGATCCTGACATAGCAGGCTTTTCCATCTTACACTCTTGATATTGCTTCCCAATCAAGATACACACAAAAGGTAGGAACATATAATTCAGCTCTCTCCAAGTCAATTTAAACCTTCTGGTTCTGTGCTCTACCCAAAAAGAGGGCAGTTTTTCTGCTCTGCTGGCAATTTTGCCATTTTTACTGGGTTTTTTTTGGGGGGGGGGGGCTTGCTAATAAGTTGTTTTCCATTTAAGAGAGAAAGAAGGAGGGGGCACGTGGGTAGCTCAGTGAGTTAAGCATCCGACTCTTGACTTCAGCTCAGGTCATGATATCAGTCGTGGGTTCTAGCCCCATGTCAGGCTCTGCACTGGCAGTATAGAGCCTGCTTGATATTCGCTCTCTCCCTCTCTCTCTGCCCCTCACCCATTCACATGCTGTGTCTCTCTCTCTCTCTCTCTCTCTCAAAATAAATAAATAAACTTTAAAAAAGAAAAAAGAGGGAAAGAGGAAGAAAGGAAGGAACAAATGAAGGACAGCCACCATAAGCTCTGGTAACCAATCACAAAACCCAACCAAATTTCAAAAGTCATATATAAAATATGCTGTTTCAAATGACAAGGAATTTGGCAATCTGTAACAATCTGTAATCAACTTCCTTAAAGCAAAGAACTTTTTTTGGTCTGAACCTAAAAAACAAAGCGAACACCAACCACTCATTAAAAAAGGTTAGCTTATTTCATTAATTCTGCTCTATTGCAAGAAACCCGTGTAGCATATCTTATAAAACAGCTTACCAGAAATTCTCTCTCCAGCCTTATCTCATACTATTACTTGACCACTTTGTTTTAGTGAGAGCAACCTATTCATTAAACCCTCACTACATCCACTTTTGCATGTTCTTACTCTTGTGTCACCATCTTTATCTATTCCCTGATCCCACAAACATGCAGTAATCTTCCCACTTTCAACAATAAACAGTAACAGCTAACATTTATAGAGAATTTAATGTATGTTAGTATTGCTTCAATGGAATTATCCCATTTAACCCACACAACCGTGTGAAATTTGTTCTATTTTCTCCTTTTTGAGGAGAGAAACTGAGTGAGGCTGTTTTCCAAGGTTGCAGAGATGGTACGTTGCAAGCCAGGTCTCAAACCCAGACTCCAAAAACTAGGACCTCAAACATATGTGATGCTGTTTACTGGCTCAAAGCACTGACTGCCTTTATTGCTCAAATGTCACTTCACATATGCCCTGTGATATTTAACATTTTGTTTTCATAGATGTTAAGTGGTTCAAAATACTACATTCCTTCAACAAAAATTTACTGAGAGACTATATGCCGGGCAGTGTTGACTACTTGCTATAAAAGCATGTTATAGAGCCTCTACAAATGAAAAGTAGATGAATTCTTCAGATACACGGCCATCTCAGAAATATGGGTAAAGGCAAAATTAAAAGCAGTATGTACAGGGACATGTGGGTGGCTCACTCAGTTAAGCAACTGACTCTTGGTTTCAGCTCAGATCATGATCTCACAGTTTCATGGGTTCAAGCCCTGTATCACGCTCTGCACTGGCAGTGTAGAGCCTGCTTGTGATTCTTTCTCTCCCTCTCTCTGTCTACCCCTCCCCCATTCTCGGGGTCTCTGTCTCTCTCAAAATAAATAAGCTTTAAAAAAATACGTACATAGTAATTAAAAAAATTTTTTTTTCAACGTTTTATTTATTTTTGGGACAGAGAGAGACAGAGCATGAACGGGGGAGGGGCAGAGAGAGAGGGAGACACAGAATCGGAAACAGGCTCCAGGCTCTGAGCCATCAGCCCAGAGCCCGACGCGGGGCTCGAACTCACGGACCGCGAGATCGTGACCTGGCTGAAGTCGGACGCTTAACCGACTGCGCCACCCAGGTGCCCCCATAGTAATTTAAACTACATAACAACAGGGAGCGCCTGGGTGGCTCAGCCAGTTAAGCACCGGACCTCAGCTCAGGTCATCATCTCATGGCTGGTGAGTTTGAGCACCAAGTCAGGCTCTGTGCTGACAGCTCAGAGCCTGGAACCTGCTTCGGATTCCGTGTCTCCCTTTCTCTCTTCCCCCTACCCTGCTCACACTCTGTCTCTGTCTCTCAAAAATAAATAAAACGTTAAAAAACTAAAAAAATAATAAACTACCTAAAAACAATGCTTAGATGAGGACCTGGAAAAGAACATGGTCATAATTAGTATGAAAAGGTTGGGGTTTGTTTTTTGTTCCTCAGTATTTCACTGAATTAAGCTTTTTGTTAAGAGCAATGAAAAGATGTATTAAAACAAACATGTTATGAGTGCTTTCTTTCCCCCATGAAACAGCAGAAACAGCCTAGAGAGACAGATGAATGAACATCCCTCCTCCTAACATCCCACTGTCAACTGGTTTCCTTTAGGAAGATACACCTGATGTCAGTAGTAAGGCTTGCAGATACATAATACCTCTCTACATAAATCTCCCCACAATTACAAACTTTTGGAAAATTGTAGCTAATTACAAATTTTCATACATGGAATCCAATCGTGGAACTGACCAAAACCTTGCAGAACATCTCCTTCAGCCCTCTCATTTTACAGACTGATTACTAAATTCTAGGTTAATGACAGTAAATGCAGCAACCTATAAGAGCCGAAATTGTAGTGTCTTATATTGCAAAAGAAATGAATTTCAGAAATAAAGTCTGTGTGTGCTAGCATTGGCCTATGGAGTTCTCATTTTAATTACTGACTAGCTGTGTCCTTTGGAACTTAACCTCTACAGGCCTGGACGTCTTCATCTAGATAAATTCTAACCATTGCTGAAAAGTGTCTCAGTAGGGGAGCCTAGCTGGCTCAGTGGGAGAGCAAGTGACTCTTGATCTCAGGGTTTTGAGTAGAAACCCCACTTTGGGCATGGAGCCTACTTTAAAAAACTTAAATTAGGAAAGAAAAATGTCCTAGTGAATTTCAAGAAGACCTAAATCACATTAAGTTTCCATGGTAAATGGTACTGTTTCAACATTCCTCCCTTCAAGTTAGTTAGCAGAAATTGCACCTGCTCTCTGAAGAGGCAAAATGAACAGTGTCCAGCCATTATGAAACAAGTAGAGTTCAACCAAGAACCTCTCTGCACCCGGACACAAACAACCCTATAAAGTGACTAGTCACTGCAGAGCACTGTACTTTGCAATACATCCCTCAAACCTAACGGGGCTGACCGCACTGGAAAAAACCATATCTGACACCAAGCTCTACCGACTGCTTTTAAAAGCTGAGGCCTACTGACGTCAAACCCCCCAAACGTTATGCTTAACGACTAATGGTTCAGGCCTCTGATGTGCATCTCCCCTCTCGACTATCACCAGCTTCAGGGATCCCCAGAAAAGGAAAGTTACGGACCGGCACCGGACAGCTGACCCCGGACTTGGGAGCCCTTTGGAAAGAACGAGCATGGTTTTTGCGGCGGTTTGCGATTCGCGGTGAGCTTTCCAAGAAGCACTGCAAGGACAGAACTGGCATGTGGGCTATCAAGCTGGCAATTTCCAGCAGGTCTTGCTAAAACGCTGTCAACCTCGCCTCCTTCCACAGCTGTCCGCTAGCTCCCTGGGGTCCACCCCGAAAGCGCAGGGCTTGAGGCCCATCAAGAGGGCGGAAACGCTGGCCTCTGGCGAGGACGGCGAAAGCCGGCGTCGGCCGGAAAAAGAAGCAGAACTGAGTAAAGAGGTATCCGCCTGAGGCGGGGTGGGGGCTGCCACCAGCGTGAGGAAAGCGGGGGAACCGGACGTGACACGACGAGGCTGGCTCTGAGGAGACGAAGGGCCGCGCTCCGAGGGTAGGGCGAGTCCCGACGAGCCAAAGGCATGGAAACAATGGCGCGGGCGTGACGTGAGGCTGGGGGCGTCGCCGCGACGCGGAGGTAGGGGCCAATCTGAGGCAGGGGCGAGCTGCGGGGGGGTGGGAACGCCGTGCGGGGACGCGGGCGCCGAGCCCTCAGACACGCAGGCGAGCGCTGGGAGGGGCGCGGCGGCCCGGGTGGGGCAGGGGCAGGGGCAGGAGCTGGCCCCCGGTCCCAAGTCGCGCGCTCGGACACGCACCCTCCCTCGCGTGCTTGCTGGCTCGCTCGCCCGCTCCCTCCCCGCCCTCCCGCGGGTCCAGCCGCACTCACCGGCCCCGCCGCACGGCAGCAATCCCAGCGCGCAACTGTCGCAGCCGCTTTGGCGCGCGCCTTCCCCGCCCCCGCCGCCCTGGCACCGCCCCCAGCTCGCGCCCTGCCAGGGACCGGCGCGCTGTTCTTTCCCCAGCTCCGCCGCATAACCCGGTCGCCACGACGCTCCCTAGCTGCTCTGGCAGAGAGGAGCCGCGATGCTGGCGCGCGCGCCTCGGGCTCTAGCGCTCAGGTTTGCTAGATCCACAAACAACAGAACATCAGTTGTTGCCGAGCTGTGGGGTAACGCGTGTTGACAATCCTTACATGTCTTTTAGGTCTGCATCCCTTGGCCTTGTGCCCCGCCCCTCAGCAAGGCCCGGGGCTACCTAGCCTTGGCCAACCCTCCAACGCTTTTCCTTAGAGGGATGGGGTACCCTTTTTCCCAGTCACAGAATCTTCTGGTCGAATGGACCTCAAAGCCACTCTGGTCCAGACCCCCATAGCACCCTTGAATCCCATTGACAATTAAAAGCACTAGCTTTGGAGTTTGTCAGAACAGGCTGGAATTCCAGTTCCACCGCTTACAAATTGTGTGACTTGGGGCAAATTACCTGACCTCACTACCTAGTTCCCTCATCTATAATACAGGAACTGATAACAATAGTACGTACAGGTGTTACAGGATGAAATAGTAGAGGGAAGGTGCTTAGCACAGTCCTGGCACACAGCTCTCAATAAATGTTTGTATTGACCCACCACCAATTCTAAAGAAGACCCCAATAGTGGACAGAAAGCCCACTATTTCCAGAGCAATGCATTCCTCAGCAGCGCTGACAACGGTAATAAAGTGTTTCTGAAGCCTCTACTTTCTGGCCCAAGTCCTATCCCTTGGGAGCCTCAGAGAACAAACCGGTCTAATCTCTCTTTGACTTCTACTTTTCAGATACTTGAAGATTTCTGCCCAAGGTCGTCTTTTGTTCTGGACCAGTATCTCCCTTTACTGGGGGAGGGAAGGTCTTTGTCCTCATTCTCCTCATGAACCTAGTAGGTTTGAATGTGGCTCCTGTAGAGTATATCACCCAAAACGGAATCAGATGTTTGTAGTACCATCAGAGCAAAGCAGTCCCCTAACTTCCTCCTTATAGGACTTACTGCCTTCCATTCACCCAGTGAAGTTCTTGGCTTCCGCAATATTGACTCATTGCGCTTGCCATCAACTAAAACCTTCAAGATTTTTAAATAACTGCTCTGCTGGAGCATTTTTTTTTACCTCTCTGGTGGTTTTTGAGCCAACTTCATTCGGGTCAGCTGAGGACAGGCCTTGGACCTCTCACCTACTAGATTTTTCAGGATTATGTGAGAAAAAGGAATAGGAGTTGGAAGTTCATCTAATGCCATCTTTAAACCAAGTGTTTTTGGAAAAAGGTCAGGGTTTCTGTCTAAAGACCATCCCACTGAGCAAATAAAATGCATGCATATATATGTGTGTGTGTGTATGTATGTATATACGTATATATGCATATACACACACACACACATATATATATGTATATAAAATCCAACAGCAAGAAAAAGTGCACACACACAAACACACACAAACTAAAAGGAAATATATAAGTATGTTACTCAGGGTGGTTTCTTTTCTTCTTTATACTTTTCCATAAATTTCCCAGGTTTTCTACATTGTTTATACTACTTTTATAATCGAGAGCTGTGTTTCCAAAAAAAATCAGAACAAGTAATTTTAAAAATCAGAGACATGTAATAACTTTAAAAATTGGGAAACAAACAAGACATAACTAAGAAAAAATTTGTAATATATAAAGCAAAGGATTTGTATCTGGAACATACAAAGGATTCTTAACAAATCAATAAGAAGAAAAATCTACTAGAAAAATGGGCAAATAATATAAATAGGCAGTTCACAGAAAATACAAATTGCTAACAAACACACAAAAAAATACTATCTCACTGGTAACCAAGGAAACGGAAATTAAAACTGAGATTGGCAACAATTTTCAATCTTCATAATATGAAAAGAATATAAATTGGCACCTCCACTTTAGAGGGCAACTGAACAACATCTATTAAATCCATGTCTCAGCAATACCACTTCTACTTATCTAACTGTATGTAATATGGAGGTGTGTATAAGGATAATTACTATGATATTGTTAAAAAAGAAAATGTGAGGGTGCTGGGGTGGCTCAGTCAGTTGAGCGTCCAACTTTTGATTTCAGCTCAGGTCATGATTTTACTGTTCATGAGATCCAGCCCTACATCAGGCTCTGTGCTAACAGAAAAAAGTTAAATAAACTTAAAAAATAAAAAATATTTAAAGTTAAATAAATAAAGTTAAATAAACTTTAAAACAATAAAAAATATTTAAAGTTAAATAAACTTTTAAAATTTTTTAAAAATTAAATTTAAAGAAAGAAAATGTGGAATCAGCCTTAATGCCCATCATTAGGGGAGTGGCTAAATAAAATGTAGAATGCTCATAATGGAATTCTATAGCAGATTTAAAAGAAGTGACCTTGATCTATATGTTAATATAGATTTATCTCAAAATCATATAGCTGAATGTAAGCAGCAAGTTGCAGCATGATATATAATATGTATATTATATTGATATTTTTAAAAAATCTTCCTCAAAATGGATAACTTCAGTCTAATTATGAAAAATCATCAGACAAACCCAAATCAAGGGATATTCTACAAAATACCTGACCTGGACTATTCAAAAGGATTAAGGTTGGGGTGCCTGGCTGGCTCAGTCGGGAGAGCATGTAACTCTTAATCTCAGGGTCAAGAGTTCGAGCCCCATGTTGGGTGCAGAGATTACTTAAAAGTAAATAAAAAAATGAACTTAAAAAAAAATGGAAGCCTTTAAAAAAAAAAAGTGTTAGGGTCATGGAAGTCAAGGAAAGACTGAAAACTGTTACAGGTTGGAGGAAGCTAAAGAGAAAACTAAATGCAATGTTGGATCCTGGAACCATAAAAACACATTAGTGGAAAAACTGGTAAAGTTTTAACAAAGTTTATAATTTAATAGTATATTGTACCAGTGTTAATTTCTTAGTTTTGACCATTAAACCAGAGTTATGGAACCTGTTAACATTAGGAGAGGCTGAGTGAAGGTATACTGGAACTTTCTGTTAAGATCTTTGCAACTCTTCTGTATATCTAAAATTATTTCAAAATAAAATGTTAAAACACTTTGCAACTCTCCTGTAAACTAAAATTGTTTTCAAAATAAAATGTTAAAATAGACATAAATACCATTATCTCTTATCAACACTGCTATAGACAATGTTTGTATCCCCTTCTAAATTCAGATGATGAAACCTAATGCCTAATGTGATGGTGTGTAAAGGTGGGTCCATTGAAAGGTAATTAGGTCATGAGGGCAGAGTCCTCATAAATGGAATGAGTGCCCTTATAAAAGAGACCCCAGAAAACTTCCTACCTTCTCTGCTCTGTAAGGACAAAGTAAGAAGACAGCTGTCTCTGAACCAGGAAACAAGCCTTCACCAAATCTGCTGGTGCCTTGCTCTTGGACTTCCCAGCCTCTAGAACTGTGAGGAATTTTATAGGCTACTAAGTGACTGGTATACTATTATAGCACCCCAAACTAAGACAATCACACATTAAATTTGTAAAAGATTTTTAAAACAGGTTATAAGGCTACATGCCAAACTCATCAGAAGTTATCTCTAGGGGTGCCTGGGTGGCTGTCAGTTAAGCATCAGACTCTTGAGTTCCGTTCAGGTCATGATCTCACAGTTCATGAGGTAGAGCCCCACGTTGGGTTCTGTGCTGACAGCGCAGAGCCTGCTTGGGATTCTCTCCCTCTTAGGATTCTGCTCCTCCCCCACTTGTGTGTGTGTGTGTGTGTGTGTGTGTGTGTGTGTGTGTGTGTGTGTGT
>NW_024412404.1:42043183-42052866 GCF_014898765.1 Herpailurus yagouaroundi
TGTGTGTGTGTGTGTGTGTGTGTGTGTGTGTGTGTGTGTGTGTGTGTATCTCAAAATAAATAAATAAACTTAAAAAAAATTCTCTCTTAAAAAAAAAGCTATCTCTATCTCTAAAGATGGGGTAAGGCACCAAGATTGGGGGTAAAGTTCAAGGGGAGTTTAATTTAGTTTTACTGTTTCTGAAGATAAGTGTATTCATGTATTGTTTTTGTAACCAGAAATTATTATTTTTTTTAATTGCAGAAGAAAGGAAAAGGACAGGGCATTTGGCCTTATGACTCCTTCTGGAGTAAGACAAGCCATACCAAGTATGAAAGAACTGAACCTTCTAACAGAAGAGTGGGGAGCCTGAGGAAGCAAAGGAGCCTTAAGTGGCTTGCTTGTGATCTCTAACTTGGCATGGGCTGAAGGGCCTGGGCAGTGAGTGCTTAAAAAGAGATGCCATTCTACTGTGGCCTTGGATGGCCTCTCACCAAACTTCCTGCCCAGCACCCACATGGCTGTCCCACCCCTCTGATTAATACTATTTTCCCCAGAATACCATAAAAGTCTGAGTCAACCAGAACGTAAGCAGCATTCACAGGTTACTCATCAGTTTTCTGCTCCTTGGTAAAAACTCTCAGAGAAATGCAAACATTGCTTAACACCCTGGCCTGGGGCCTAGAAACAACCTCCTGCTGCCCAAAACTCTTTGTCCCAGGAAGTGTTCAATCTTAGATCCAATCAGCCACCTCATTTGTCTCCTCTGTTTTTCATCCTTCTTTATCTAATAGCATAGGATCAGCACTTACCATGATAAGTGCCAGTACAGGCATTATGGAAGAAGACAACCATAAAATGTTTAGTCTAGCTAGAAATGTCTGTTTCTAGTCCAATTTGAGAGATGGGACATCCATGTAAGACTTAGAAGGACCTACATTTATTCAAAAACATGCAGTGAGCTTCTACTTTGTGCCTAATACTGATCAATAGAGACGTGGGTTTCTGCAGGAGGTTTCTGACTCCTTGGAAAGATGAGCTTTAAATGAATAATTATTTTATCACAATTTTAGGGAAGTGATATGCAGGAAAAGTAAAAGATGCGATGGGGGAAAACAAAATAGGGGCTAGGTTTTGGGATAGGGAGAGGGTCAGGAAGGAAACTTTCCCTAAGGAAATAACATCTCACCTGAGACCTGAAGGATGAGTAGAACTTCAACTAAAAAGAGAGAAGGGCTTGCTTGGAGGAGTGAGGATTCCTGAAAGAGGGACCAGTAGATACAAAGGCCTGAAAGTAGGGATGAACCTGTGTATGTATAAAATGATCTGAAGCCTAGAGAGAAAAGGAAGAGAGAAAAGGAGAAAGTGGCAAAAAAAAAAAAAAAAAAAAAAAAAAAAGGACCTGGAAAGAGGCAGGATCAGACCTTGCAGGGCACCGTAGACCAGATAAATGATTATCTTATCCTAAGTGTGTTGGAGAGTAATTGAGGCCATAAAGTGGAGGAGTTGCACGGATCAGCTCTGCAGTTTAAATGAATGGAATGTAATCAACCAATCGTCTCAGGCATTTATGAAAATTATTTCATTTAGGGGCACCTGGGTGGTTCAGTTGGTTGAGCGTTGGACTTTGGCTCAAGTCATGATCTCTCAGTTCATGAGTTTGAGCCCCGCATGGGGCTTGCTGCTGTCAGCACCCAGCCTGCTTCGGATCCTCCGTTCCTCTCTCCCTCTGCCCCTCCCCCACTTATGCTTGTTCTCTCTCTCTCTCTTTCTCTCTCAAATAAATAAATAAATAAAACTATTTCTAAAAAAAAGAAATAATTTTCTTTTTATTATTGAGAAAGACAAGATCTGCAAGTTCTATGACAATCATTTCATTTACTGAACATCTACCAGGTGGTAAATACTGGAGATCCCCTATCCACACTTTACCCCAGAGTTGCTGAACATCTATTTAGGTAATTAGACACTTGGGTAAAACATAAAGGCAGGCCATTATATTCCAGATGCCTAAGAGCTTCAGAGTTTCAGGAGAGATGGATTCCAGAGGAGACAGAAGAGTCAGAATCAAATACATAGATGTGCTATTTTATATCTATGAGGATACCTAAAAGGGAAAAAAAGCAACATAACAAGTGTTGACAAGGATGTACAGAAACTAGAACACTCTTGCATTTCTGGTAGAAATGTAAAATGGTACAGCCTCTATGGAAAGCAGGTTGGTGGTTCCTCAGAAAGCTAAACATAGAATTACCTTACAATCCAACAATTCCACTTCTGGGTATATATCCAAAAAGATTGAAAATAGGGACTCAAACAGACACCTTTATACTGATGTTCATAGTAGCATAATTTACAGTAGCTAAAAAGTGGAAGAAACCCAAGAGTCCATTAATACATGAATGGAAAAACAAAATGTGGTACATACATACAAAGGAATGTTATTCAGCCATAAGAATGAATGAAGTTCTGGTACCTGCTACAACCTGGATGAACCTTGAAAACATTATGCCAAGTAAAATAAGCCAAACACAAAAGGACAAATACTATGTGATTTCACTTATGCGAAATATCTAGAACAGGCAAATTCATACAGACAGAAAGTAGATTAGAGATTACTGGGGGCTGGCAGGGGAGTTATTACTTAATGGGGACAGAGTTTCCATTTGGATCATGGAAAAAAAGAGTTTTGCAAATAGACAGTGGTACCTTTTTCAGGCAGTCAGGAAGACGGCAGACATTCAGAGTGTGCCTACCAAAAGCAGCCAATCATCTTTCAAAATAACAAAAGGGTTCTGCTTGGAGAAACTGGCAAGGAGATGCTCCCTCAATACTACAAAAACACTGGTCTGGGCTTCAGGATGCCCAAGGAGACCAGTGAGGGCACCTAGATCATTAAGAAAAGCCTCTTTACCAGTAATGTCTCCATCAGAGGGCAGGTTCTGTTTGGCATGGTGACCAAGATGAAGACGCAGAGGACCACTGTCATCTTCCAAGACTACCTCCACTACATATCAAAGTACAACCACTTTGAGAAACCCACAAGAACATGTCTGTGCACCTGTCCCCCTGCTTCAGAGATGTCCAAATTGATGACATAGTCACAGTGGGTAAGTGCAGGTCCTTGAGCAAGACTGTGCGATTCAACGTGTTCAAAGTCACGAAGGCCGCTGGTACCAAAAAGCAATTCCAGAAGTTCTGAGACTAGACATCTGCCCACACTCCTGATGAAAATAAAGTTATTTTCCCTGTCGAAAGGAAGGAAGAAAGAAGAAAAGGCAGTGCTGATGGTTGCACAACACTATAAATGTACCTAATGCCATTAAAATGTTTAAATGTTTATTTATTTCTTTTGAGAGAGAGTGAGCACAAGCAGAGTAGGGAAAGAGAGAGAGGGAGAAAGAGAATCCCAAGAAGGCTCCACTATGTCAGCACAGAGCCTGATGTGGGGCTGCATCTCAGGAACCTTGAAATCATGACCTGAGCCAAAATCAAGAGTCAGGACGCTTAACCAACTGAGCCACCCAGGCGTCATTTTTAAATGTTTTAAAAGTTTAAAATGGCAAATTCTGTTATATATATTTTACCACAGTGAAAATTTAAAAAAATTTTTTTAAATTTATTTTTTAATTTATTTTGAGAGAGAGATAGAGAGCAAGCAGGGGAGGGGCAGAGCAAGAGGGAGACAGAATCCCAACAGGCTCCACACCACCAGCACAGAGGCCCATGCAGGCTGGAACCCCCCAACCACAAGATCTTGAGCCAAAAGCAAGAGTTGGATGCCTAACCGACGAGCCACCCAGGCGACCCCAAAATAATTTTAAAGGAATTGAACACATATTTATATAGGACCATTTCCTCCGTGTCCATGTGGCCACTTTTCAGTTCCTGGTCCACATATCCTTGCTTATACTGTTTCCTCTGCATGAAAAGCTCTTTTCACCTTTTGAACCCTATTCATCTTTTAGGTGTTAGCTCAAATGTTACTTGGAGAGGTCTTACCACTCTCTTTACCCTGGTATTTTCTTTCATGCTGTCCTTTACTTCCCCATCTCTCCAGTTCCCTTCCCTTCCCACAATCACAATTAAAGAAGTTTTTGTGTGAATATGTCTTTAATATCTGCCTGCTCATTAGGCTGTAAGCTCTAGGAGGGCATGGACAGTATCCATCTTGTCCACTGAGAAGGGATACAACGCCTACCTAGCCCAGGTAGGTGGTGGTACAGTGGGGATTGGGGATTCCATATATTTTTTTAGATAAGTTAATTAATAACTAAATGAATGTGTGGTAGGATTGTGAGTGGATTTTATTTTAATGCCTTCTACGAGGTTGTGTCTTGATTAAATTATTTTTAAAAATGGGGGGCGGGGGGAGCGGGGGGAGCACACCAGAGCTCTCATTCTTTCATCCTTGTGCTCTACCTTGTGAAGTCCTAAGCATCTCTTGGAGCAGGAACCTGAGCCAGACACTAGTACAATCTGTTTCCAGATAGATCTGATATGTTGCCAACTGTTCCAGCCTTGGAGTCTAAATGTCCACCTAAATAAGTGATAAGTTGTTGGACTTAAAATGGAACACCTCTGGGGCACCTGAGTGGCTCAGTCAGTTAAGTGTCTGACTCTTGATTTCAGCTCAGGTCATGATCTCACAGTTTGTGAGTTCGAGCCCCTAGTCAGGCTCTGTGTTGACAGCAAGAAGCTTACTTGGGATTCTCTATCTCCCTCTCTCTCTGCCCCTCTCGAGCTCTGTCTCTGTCTCTCAAAAATGAATAAACATTAAAAAAAAAATTTTTTTTTTAATGTGTTTGAAAACTACCAGCCCAGGTTCTGGAGGACCTCTCAGAAGGCCTTTGTGTGGACTCAGGTTCCAAGCTGCAAGGTCTTACTGATCTTATCCAAAGTTCATTGACTTTGCCGCTGTTGTCTTGTGCTCCGTAAAAGGACATTTGCCCATTCTGATTCTTCCAGTGGTGTTGTGGAAAGGCCTCAAAAGAGATCACTGACAGCAGCTCAATACAGACCAGGCAGCTTAGTCCACAGGCAGCTTCTATCTATGGAATCAGAGGCTAAAAATAGATCATTACAAGCCACAAAAGTCTTAAATTGCTTCTAACTAGGCAGCATGGTGTAGGGATTAAGGAAATGGATTCCCAAGCCAAACACTCTGGCTTCAACTTCTGGCTCTGCAGCTAACTAGCTGTGACCCTGGACAGGTTTCTTCATACTCTCATGTCTTAGTTTTCTCCTCTTCAAAATGGAGGTGGAGATAATAATAGTGTCTACCTCATGGGCTTGATGAGGATTAAATGAGATCATATTTGTACAGCATTTGAGACAGGGCCAGGCATCCAGTAAGCACTGTATAAATAAATAAGTAGCAATGGTACTTTTCTTTCTGTATGAATTTATGAATGGCAAAGCCCAAATCCTGGCATTTTAAGTCTTCTACTGTTTGATGTTTTACCACTACTGTCGAGGTGAGGCTCTTTCTGCAGCCTCCCACACCTCTGAGGAATTGGGGTCACATGGCCCTCTGAAATGGTAAGTGGTTACCAGATCCTGGATTCCTTCACTCAGTAATATTTCAAAAGCAATTTTGGGGGTTCCCATAGGGTGGTCATCTTTGGATTATGCCATTCGGGACATTAAAATAAACTGCCATCTACTATCATTACTATTTCATGAAAGGCAATTTTAACACCAAAAAAGTAGGAAATAGGAAAAACATAATCTCAGAATAAAAGGCAGGGCTTCTTCAACTGTCCATTGATGGATGAACGGATAAAGAAGATGTGGTATATCTATGCAATGGAGTATTGCTCGGCAATCAAATAGGATGAAATCTTGCCATTTGCAACTACGTGGATAGAACTCAGATGGTATTATGCTAAGGGAAATTAGTCAGTCACAAAGACAAATACCATATGACTTCACTCATATGAGGAATTTAAGATATAAAACAGATGAACATAAGGGAAGGGAAGAAAAATAATATAAAAACAGGGAAGGGGACGAAACATAGGAGACTCTTAAATATAGAGAACAAACAGGGTTGCTGGAGGGGTTGTGGGAGGGCGGATGGGCTAAATGGGTAAGGGGCATTAAGGAATCTACTCCTGAAATCATTGTTGCACTATATGCTAACTAACTTGGATGTAAATTTTTTTTTTTAAAAAGGCAGGTATTCTTTTTATTTTAAGTTTATTTGCTTATTTTGAAAGAGTGAGAAAGAGAAAATGAGCTGGGGAAGGGCAGAGAGAGAGAGGGAAGAAAGAGAATCCCAAGCAGGCTCCATGCTGTCAGCACAGAGCCTGACTTGAGGCTTGATCTTATTAACCATGAGATCATGACCTGAACTGAGATCAAGAGTTGTATGCTTAACTGACTGAGCCACCCAGGCACCCCAAAAGGCATGGATTTAAAGTAAACTGAGCTTAGTAAAAAATCAATACCCTTTTCTGTTCCTTTGTTGTTTAATCTTGAACCAGCAGCCAAAAGCCAACTCTTGTCTAAGACCCAGCATTTGGTTAACACTGCTCTACACAGCCCTTCTGAGTGTTCTTGAACATACTGGACACTGTAACTAAATATACCTTAAAGCTAGTTCTGAACACCCCAACTTTATAAAACTGAAGTTGTTTGCTAATAATCCTGGAGAACACTGCTATGCTCAGAGTAGATGGGCCACAACTGGAAGGGGTTATTTTAGTTGTTCCCTGTAGCACAAATTGGACCATTTAGAACCTTGGCTCTAATTCCAAGGAGTCAGGAAGGCCTCTGAGCTACCCAAGTGTTTTAGAAAGTCCCTCCCAGTTCTGCGTTCCCCTTTACTCTCATACCACTACCACACACATGAGGCTTCTGAAACCAGATGTGTGAGCAATTCTCTGTAACAACTGAGTATCAACAATTTAACTCAATTCTGACACTTTGCCTTGAGAGTGTCCAGATCCCACAGGGTAAGGGCTCAGTCTCATGAGACGGCTCCCCACTTTGAATGCCAGTCACAAGTAACAGGTGCCCAGCTTACTATAACTTCTATCTGACTTAGCTACAAATCAAAGGTTCTCATGACCTCTTCCCCATTGGATTCAATTATTTGTTAAAAGAGCCACTCACAGGGGTGCCTGGTTACCTCAGTCATTGGAGCCTGCAACTCTTGATCTCAGGGTTGTGGGTTTGAGCCCTAAGTTGGGTGTAGAGATTACTTAAAAATAAAATCTTTTTTTTTTTCAAGTTTATTTATTCATTTGGTGTATGTGTGGTGGGGGGAGGTGCAGAGAGAGGGGGAGAGAATCCGAAGCAGGTTCTTCACTATCAGCCTAGAGCCAGACGTGGGGCTCAAACTCACAAACCATAGGATCATGACCAGAGCTGAAATCAATAGTCAGTGCTCAACCCACTGAACCACTCAGGCACCCCCAAAAATAAAAATTTTTCTAAGTTTATTTATTTCTTTTGAGAAAGAGAGAGAGAGAGCATGAGCAGGGAAGGGGTAGAGAGAGGGAGAAAGAGGATCCCAACCAGGCTCCACATTGTCAGCTCAGAGCCTGACACAGGGCTCGAACCCACAAACTGTGAGATCATGACCTGAGCCAAAACCAAGAGTCAGATGCTTAACCAACTGAGACACCCAAGTGCCCTGCAAAAATAAAATCTTTAAAAAACAAATAAAATGAAATAAAATAAAATAAAATAAAATAAAATAAAATAAAATAAAATCTTAAAAAAAAAGAGCCACTCCCAGAACAAACACCTACTTGTATTTATTAGTTTATTAAATGACATGATACAGGGTACAGATGAACAGCTGGATGAAGAGGTTTGGGGAGGTTCCCACACACAGGAGCTTTTATTTCCATGGAGTTGTCTCCCAGTATATTGATGTGTTGTATTCACCAACCTGGAGATTCTCTGAACCCCACACTGTGGGGATTTTTATGGAGGCTTAATCATGTAGGCATGATTGACCAATTCTATTTTTAGCTCCTTGCCCTTTGTAAGAGAATGAAGGGAAGGGCTGAAAATTCTAAGCTTCTAATCATGGATTGGTCTTTCCAGTGATCAGCCCTCATCCAGGAGCCATTTATGACTCTATGAGAGTCACCTCATTAGAACAAAAGACAGTCCTATCACCCAGGGATTACAAGGGTTTCTGGAGCTCTGTACCAGGAATCAGGAAAAGGGAACAACATGTATTTTCTTCTATCTCACAGTGAATATGCAGGTTTTCTTCCTAGACACAGTAAGAGAGTCCAGGAAGGAGAGTCAGGGTTCAGGGACTGTCATGCTGATTCTGCTGCTAATCTACTGTGTAATTTTGGTGAGGCCCTTAACCATTCAGAGACCTATTCTACTCCTCTACAAAATGGAGGCAATAATACCTGCTCTGCATTCCTCAAGGTTGCTATGGGAATCAAACAAATAATGGGTATGAATATGAATATGGTGTTAAAGCACTGTAAAGGAATGAGTGTTAACTCTCAGCCCCTACCCCCTTCTAGTCAGGGCCTCAAGTTTCCCTACTAACTTAATACCAACGATCCTTTCCTCCACCCTCTTCTTTAGCCTAACTAGGACTCCATAGCACAACACTCCAGGGGAGACTTCTAGGCCTTGGTTTAGAGCAGTGTGGTAAGGAAGAGCTGATTTTTTTTTCTCCTTCTCAGAGCCTTGGTCTCCAAAGTCTCTCCAGATGGAGGGAGTTGAGCTCCTAAGTATTAAACACTCAGGAACCCACAAACACTCTTGGAGTTCCAGCTAAGTGAGCCTGTCCAATAATACTTCCTGCTAAACTAACAAAGGGTGATAGCAGGAGAATGCTGGGAGACATTCCATTCTCCTGCCTCCAAGGAATCTTGGCAGCTCAACTTTCTAGTGTGTTATATCTGGAAGAAACTTTAGATCAGTGGTTCTCAATGCTGGCTGAACATTAGAATCACCAGGGGAGCTTTTAAAAAATATCCATGCCAGATTGTATCTCACACCAATTAAATCAGAATCTTGGGGGGAGGGACCTAGACATCAGTATTTTTAAAGCTCCCCAGATGATTGCAATGTGCAGCCTAGTTTGAGAACCACTGTCATAGATAATCCAGGTCAAACACCTCATTTTAATGAAGTAAAAATAGGTCCTGGGAGTTTATGAGTTTTGTGCAAAGTCATACAACTGGTTAGAATTTGAAATATCAATTCAATAAGTTGATGATAATAACAGCTAATTTTTGTTGAGCATTTACTGGTAAGCAACCTGCACTTTATAAACATAATCTCAATTAATCATCACAATAATCTTAGAAACCTGAGAAACCTCAGAAAACTGAGGCCCAAAGGTTTTAGTTCACTCAAGGTCAAAGCAACTAAAGTGGTAGAGATCCCCATTCAACAGTTTAACCAAATTTGAGCAGCATGCAGTTGACAAGATAGGGATAGGGCCAATGCCATTAAGGAATTTACAGTCTATCTGGAGAAGGGTTGGCTCCAGTTGAGCGTCAGTTGAGCATCTGACTCTTGGTTTTGGTTCAGGTCATGATCATAGGGTCATGGGATAGAGCCCTGCATGGGGCTCTGCACTAAGTATGGAGCCTGCTTAAGATTCTCTTTCTCTGCCTCTGCCTCTCTCTCCTGCTCTCTTTCTCTAAAAATAAAAATGTAAATACACACACACACACACACACACACACACACACACACACACACACACA
>NW_024412404.1:42052876-42098807 GCF_014898765.1 Herpailurus yagouaroundi
ACACACACACACACACACACACACACACACACACACACACACACACATTATAGTCTACCCGGAGAGACAGGAAACAGGTGAGCCAAAAATTAAACCAGTTTGATAAGTGTGATAGTGAAAGTAAACAATGGGGGGCACTCAGGTCATGATTCCACGGTTCAGTCTGTGAGTGAGCCCTGCATCGGGCTCTCTGCTGTCAGCACAGAGCCTGCTTCAGATCTGTCCACCTCCTTCTGCTTCTCCCCTGCTCATGCTCTCTATCTTTCAAAAATAAACATTTTTAAAAAAATGGGCAGAAGACATGAGCAGACATTTCTCCAAAGAAGACATACAGATAGCCAACAGACACATGAAAAGATGCTCAACATCACTCATCATCAAGGAAATGCAAATCAAAACTACAATGAACTATCACCTCACACCTGTCAGAACGGCTAAAATCAAAAACACAAGAAGCAACAAGTGCTGGTTAGGATGTGGGAAAAAAAGGATCTCTCATGTGCTGCTGGTGGCAATGCAAACCTGTTCAGTCAGTGTGGAAAAAACAATATGGTGTTTCCTCAAAAAGTTAAAAATAAAACTACACTATGATCCAGAAATTGCACTACTAGATATTTACCCAAAGAATACAAAAACACTCATTCAAAGGGATACATGCACCTCTATGTTTATAGCAGCATTATTTACAATAGTCAAATTATGGAAGCAGCCCAAGTGTCCATTGACTAATGAATGTATAAAGAAGATATGGTATATGTACACAATAGAATATCATTCAGCCATAACAAAGAATGAAAGTTTGCCATTTGCAATGACATGGATGGAGCTAGACAGCATAATGCTAAGTAAAATAAGCCAGTCAGAGAAAGATAAATAGCACATGATTTCTCTCATATATGGAATTTAAGAAACAAAACAAACAAGCAACGAAAAAGAGAGAGAGAGAGAGAGAGAGAGAGAGAGAGAGAGAGAGAGAGAGACAAAACAAGAAACTCTTAACCATAGACAAATTGATGGTTACCAGAAGGAAGCTGGGTGGGGGAATGGGTGAAATTGGTGATGGGGGTTAAAGAATACACTTATCATGACAAGCACTGAGTAATGTCTAGAATTGTTGAATCCCTATAGTGTACAACTGAAACTAATATAACAACTGGAATTAAAATAAAAAACAATAAAAAATATTTGTGCATTGAGGTACACTATTAACAGAGTAAAAAGGCAACCCATGGAACAGGAGAAAATATTTGCAAATCATATACCTGATAAAGCATTACTATCCAGAATATATAAAGAAGTGCTATCACTCGACAACAAAAAACAAACAACCTGATTCAAAAATGGGCAAAGGACTTGAACAGACATCTTTCCAAAGAAGATGAAGAAATGACTTACAAGTACATGAAAAGATGTTAAGCAAATCATTGGGGAAATGCAAATCAAAAACACAATAAGAAACGTATGGGCAACTAATCTCTGACAAAGCAGGAAAGAATATCCAATGGAAAAAAGACAGTGTCTTTAACAAATGGTGCTGGGAGAACTGGACAGCAACATGCAGAAGATTGAAACTAAACCACTTTCTCACACCATTCACAAAAATAAACTCAAAATGGATAAAGGACCTGAATGTGAGACAGGAAACCATCAAAACCCTAGAGGAGAAAGCAGGAAAAGACCTCTCTGACTTCAGTCGTAGCAATTTCTTACTTGACACATCCCCAAAGGCAAGGGAATTAAAAGCAAAAATGAACTACTGGGACCTTATGAAGATAAAAAGCTTCTGCACAGCAAAGGAAACAACCAACAAAACTAAAAGGCAACCAACAGAATGGGAAAAGATATTTGCAAATGACATATCAGACAAAGGGCTAGTATCCAAAATCTATAAAGAGCTCACCAAACTCCACACCCAAAAAACAAATAACCCAGTGAAGAAATGGGCAGAAAACATGAATAGACACTTTTCTAAAGAAGACATCCGGATGGCCAACAGGCACATGAAAAGATGCTCAACGTCGCTCCTCATCAGGGAAATACAAATCAAAACCACACTCAGATATCACCTCACGCCAAAATGAACAAATCAGGAGACTATAGATGCTGGAGAGGATGTGGAGAAATGGGAACCCTCTTGCACTGTTGGTGGGAATGCAAATTGGTGCAGCCGCTCTGGAAAACAGTGTGGAGGTTCCTCAAAAAATTAAAAATAGACCTACCCTATGACCCAGCAATAGCACTACTAGTAATTTACCCAAGGGATACAGGAGTACTGATGCATAGGGGCACTTGTACCCCAATGTTTATAGCAGCACTCTCAATAATAGCCAAATTATGGAAAGAGCCTAAATGTCCATCAACTGATGAATGAATAAAAAAATTGTGGTTTATATACACAATGGAGTACTACGTGGCAATGAGAAAGAATGAAATATGGCCCTTTGCAGCAACGTGGATGGAACTGGAGAGTGTGATGCTAAGTGAAATAAGCCATACAGAGAAAGACAGATACCATATGTTTTCACTCTTATGTGGATCCTGAGGAACTTAACAGAAACCCATGGGGGAGGGAAAGGAAAAAAAAAGAGGTTAGAGTGGAAGAGAGCCAAAGCATAAGAGACTCTTAAAAACTGAGAACAAACTGAGGGTTGATGGGGGGTGGGAGGGAGGAGAGGATGGGTGATGGGTATTGAGGAGGGCACCTTTTGGGATGAGCACTGGGTGTTGTATGGAAACCAATTTGACAATAAACTTCATATATTGAAAAAAAACACAATAAAGTATCACCTCACAGCTGTAATTAAAATAAAAACACAACAGTAAGATGGCCATTATTAAAATAAAAACACAACAGTAGGATGGCTGTAATTAAAATAAAAACAACAGAACAAAACAAAAAAACAGAAAGTAAGTGTTGGCAAGGACTAGAAAAATTATAATCTTTGTGTATTGCTAGAAGGAATGTAAAAAGGAATACTATGGAAAATGGAAGTTCCTCAAAAAATTAAAAATAGAGGGGCGCCTGGGTAGCTTAGTTAAGCCTCAGGTCATGATGTCATAGTTCGTGGGAGCTTCATGACAAGCTCTGTGCTGACAGCTTGGAGCCTGAAGCCTGCTTTGGATTCTGTGTCTCCTTCTGTCTCTTCCCCCTCCCCCATTTGTTCACACGTGCTCTCTCTCTCTCTCTCAAAAATAAATAAGCATTAAAAATTTTTTAATTAAAAATAGAATTACTGTATGATCTAGCAGTTCCACTTCTGGGTATGTACCCCCAAAAAAACTGAAAGCAGGGGCACCTGGGTGGCTCAGTCAGTTAAGCATCCAACTTCAGCTCAGGTCATGATCTCGTGGTCTGTGAGTTTGAGCCCCACATCAGGCTCTGTGCTAACAGCTCAGAGCCTGGAGCCTGCTTTGGGTTCTGTGTCTCTCTCTCTCTCTCTACCCCTGCACTGCTCATGCTCTGTCTCCCTTTCTCTCAAAAATAAATAAAACATTAAAAATTTTTTAAAAAAAGATTGAAAGCAAAGTCTCGAAGACTTATCTGCACATTCATATTCATAGCCACATTATTCATAATATCCAAAAGGTAAAAGAAATCCAAGTGACAGATGAGTGAATAAACAAAATGTGGTATATACATACAGCAGAGTATTATTCAACCTTTAAAAGGAAGGAAATTCTGCCACATGCTACAATATGGATGAACCCTGAACCTTATTATGTATGCTAAGTGAAATAAACTAGTCATAAAAAACAAATACTGTATGTTTCCACTTAATGATGTACCTAGAGTATTCAAATTCATAAAGACAGAAAGTAGAATGGTAGTTGCCAGGAACTGGGAGAGGAGGAATGGAAAGTTATTGTTTAATGGGCATGGAGTTTCAGTTTGAGGAAGATTAAAAAATTCTAGAGATGGATGGTGGTGATGGTTGCACAATAATGTGAATATACTTGATGCCACTGAACTATGCAGGTTAAAATGGTAAATTTTATGTGCATTTTACCACAATAAAAATTACTGGGAAAAAAAAATCATTGGCAATAGATTAGAGGGTGAAAGACTCAATGAGGAGACCAATTGAATAGCTAATATCCAGGAGCAAAGACCCAAGAAGAACCTGATAACATAAGACTGTGGCAGGGGTGATATAGGGGACAAGGGACAAACACTAAAGATTTTTAGGTGAGTAGCTGGATGAGATGGGAGGGAGAATGAGGAGCCAAAGGCTACTCCCAAGGACCTGACCTCAGGGACTGATGAACAGTGGTATCCATCACCAAGGCAGGAACCACGAAGTTGGGGGTTGGTGGGGAGGAGACTGGTTTCTAAAAAGGTAGTGAATGCAGCTTTGGACAAGTTAAGTTTGAAGTGTCCAAGGAATATCCAGAAAATAATTTGTGGGAATCACATATATAAAGTGATCTCAAAAGATTGGGTTTTCTAAAGTATGGTAATAGTATTGTGGTTATTTTTTAAAATGTGTATCTTTTATAGAGGATGGGGGCAAATGGGACAGGGTTGGCCATGGGCTGATATTTGTGGGGGCTAGGTCATGGGTACATGAGGATTTATTATGCAATTCTACTTTAGGGGCTGTTCAAAATCACCATAACAAAAAGTTTACAAAACAATAATAAAGACAGATATAAACTTATAGGGGTGGGTAGAGATAAAGACATTATTTTACTATTAACAATAATAATAAAAAAGCACTACTATTTAGAGAGAGGCTCTACTCCATGGCAGGCACTTTGCTGGGCCCTTTTTGTGCATAAGTTGTATTTTTCATGACAACTTCTATTTTGCTAAAGCTCAGAGATGTCAGATGTCTTGCAAAACAAGTGGTAAGCTTTAGATTATATGAGCTATATCAGAAGGAGCAAATAAAAGAAAATAATTACACCTCACACTAATGTAACACTGTGTGTCAACCATACTTCAACTACACACACACACACATAAACACACAAGATAAATTAGAGGGTAAACAAGAAAAAGTATGGACTATCAGCAGTTGAGAAGAGGAAGAGGACACCATAAAGGGAATAGTAGGTGGAGTGCTTTGCAAACCAAGGAAGAACAGAGAACCAAAAAGAACATAGTGGCTCACAGCGTCCAATGCCACACAAGGTGCAAGCAGTACAGCAAACGAAACTGCTCATTGGATTTTGCAATTAGGAGGCCTACTCTTTTGATAAGCTACCCTGTAAGGGCAACTTGAAACACCAGCATGATATTATCATTTATAATAAGAAATACGTATTTGGTCTTGGTCCCCTTTCTGGCACAGAGGTCTTTTTTTTTTTAATATGAAATTTATTGTCAAATTGGTTTCCATACAACACCCAGTGCTTATCCCAACAGGTGCCCTCCTCAATGCCCATCACCCACTTTCCCCTCCCTTCCACCCCCCATCAACCCTCAGTTTATTTTCAGTTTTTAAGAGTCTCTTATGGTTTGGCTCCCTCCCTCTCTAACTTTTTTTTTCTTCCCCTCCCCCATGGTCTTCTGTTATAAGTTTCCCAGGATCCACATAAGAGTGAAAACATATGGTATCTGTCTTTCTCTGTATGGCTTATTTCACTTAGCATAAACTCTCCAGTTCCATCCACGTTGCTACAAAAGGCCATATTTCATTCTTTCTCATTGCCACATAGTAGTCCATTGTGTATATAAGCCACAATTTCTTTATCCATTCATCAGTTGATGGTTGATGGACATTTAGGCTCTTTCCATAATTTGGCTATTGGTGAAAGTGCTGCTATAAACATTGGGGTACAAGTGGCATAGAGGTCTTAAAACCCTTGGCATTTCCTAAATGCTAGAGCAATCAAGGTATCTTTTGTTATGTTAATGAGTGACTTTTGGCTACACTTAAATGAGGGCTGGTTGCCAAGGGAATCAACCTTATGATAAAAGGGGTGGGATTGAAAGTCCATCCCACTGACCTCTAGTGTGGAGAAAGGGGCTAGAGGTAGAATCAATCACCAACAGCCAATGATTTAATCAACTGTGGCTGTGTAATGAAAAACCCAAAAGGATGGGGTTCAAAGAGCTTCTAGGTTAGAACATGTGGAGATTTGGGAAGAGTGGCACCCTCAAAGAGGGCACGGAAGCTCCTCACTCCCTTTCTCTGTATCTTGCCCTATGTCCCTCTTCCATCTGGCTGTTCCCAAGTTATATCCTTTTATCATAAACTGGTAATCTAGTAAGTAAAATGTCTGAGTTCTGCAAGCCACTTTAGCAAATTAATCAAACTCAAGGAAGGAGGGGATTGTGGGAACCTCTGATCTATAGCCAGTTGGTCAGAAGCGCAGGTAACTGGTACTTGTGAGTTGCATCTGAAGCTAGGGGTGGGGGGGTGGGGGTCGGTCTTGTGAGACTGAGTCCTTAACCTGTGGAATCTACTGCTCTGTCTGGGTAGGCAGGGCCAGAATTGAGTTGAAATGTAGGACACCCAGCTGGTATCTGAGAATTGCTTGGTCGTGTGAGGAAACCCCCTCCCAGAGATTTGTCCCAGAACCTGAACAGACTAAGAGCTCGAGACAGGCAGTCATAAAGGTGAAAGAAGCTTGACTGTATTTGTGTGTGGGAAGAGCCAGAGGAGAGACTGAGGATGGAGGAAAGGGAAGGGAGGTGATGATGGTGCAGATGGTGTTGAGCATGTCTTCCCTCTGACACGAGGAGGGGCACCACCCTGTGAAAGGGAAAGAAGGGAAGCCACTTGTGGGCTGGGGCTTAGAACAGAGATCTGGGAAACCACCATCATGAGAGCAGGTGAACCAGGAGTAGGGAAGTGAGCAAACTGAAAGGCAAGGAGTTCTGTCCAGAGACCTGTACGTTGGCACTTCTGAGCTGGAGCAGTCTTGACAACATCCAGGGTGTGCCTGGCTGAGGTGGCAGTTATGTCACTAGAGTTAAAAGGTCAAGAATTATGAGATGGATTACCTTACAGGAACAGATCTAAGATGAAAAAAAAAAAAAAAAAAAAGCCTGGTGGGTTCTATTCTCAAAAAGATCAAGAGGAGGCAATTCCCTGGCTTAATACAGAATCACATTAGATTTTTAAAAAATAATTCCAAGACCTAAATTGTGACTAATCTAACTACCTCTTGCCAAAATGTAAATCTATAGCTTCCTCAAAGGTAGACCAAACATTTAGACCAAGTAACAGACTGAAACCGTGAAGCAGGAACCTGCACGATAAATCCTGGCCCTATTAGCTACAAAATGGGTTAAATCTATCCTTCTGAGTTAGACTACGGCCTGGCTTTCATTCATTCATTCATTCATTCATTCATTCAACAAACATGCCCTATTTTTGCCAGGGTTTTTACTAAGCCTTAGGGATGCAAAAATGAGTCATCTGTTGTTTTTATGGAGCTCACAAACATGTACAGTGCCAACCCTGACCCAATATGAAAATTCTAGAGCAAAGGTAGGTAGAAAGTGCAGTGGGATTATGTAAACATAAAGAAAGGAGGCTAGATGTGGGAGAATCAACACAGAAGAGCTGACATGTGAGATGAGCCTTAAAGAAGGAGCAGAGTGCCCCAGGCTAGGAAGTATAAGAAGGGCATTCTAGAAGAGGAACAGCATGAGAAAGGACAGTAAGGGCCCAAAGAGTCAAGAAACTTAATCTGGTTTGGCAGAGCAGTAGTTCTTAAAGGGCAATCTGCACAAAAATCAGCCTTGGTATAATTAAATGTAGGTTCTCAGGACCCATGAACAACTGATTTTGTGGGCTTAGGCATCTGGATTTTATTTTTATTTTATTTTTAAAATTTTTCTATGTTTTTATTTATTTTTGAGACAGAGAGAGACAGAGCATGAGCAGGGGAGGGGCAGAGAGAGAGGGAGACACAGAATCTGAAGCAGGATCCAGGCTCTGAGCTGTCAGCACAGAAGCCGACGCGGGGCTCGAGCTCACAGACTGTGAGATCATGACCTGAGCTAAAGTCGGACGTTTAACCGACTGAGCAACCCAGGCAACCCTAGGCATCTGAATTTTAAAACCAGCATCCTCGATGATTCTGAAGAAGGTGGTCCGTAGACCACACTGAGAAACCCTGGGCTAGAGTATAGAGTGCATGGTAGGAGGAAGGAGAAGGGCTTGGGATGAGGCAGAAACTTTGGTCAGGACCATATTGTGCTAAGGAGTTTGGAGCTCAATTTTACAGGCAGTGAGGCACCCTCTGGGAACGTCCTGGTGACATTAGTTTTAGAAAGCCCAATGTGGAGACAGTGCTGGGCAAGAACCTGGAGAGGAGGGTCACTACATCTAGGCAAGACATGAGGAGTTTCTTCAAGAGAAAGTGCATTATTCAGAAATCAAACCACAACAAGGACCCTGAAACTACCACTCTCTTATCAGCTGGGGGCTGCCAGGACATCCGCATACTTCTAGGGGACAGAATCTCCCCTAAGCAGAGAGCAGTAGTAACCACAGTGGCCCACATAACTGCACATGGGTCTATGCCGAAGCCAGGCTGGGGGACACTCCCTGTGGTTGTCAGGCTTGTGCTGAGTCATCTCTTGTAAGAACGAGTTTCTCAGAGCTCCTGGGATCTTGCTTCACAAGCTGCTGGTTGGCTTTCCTGTGGTTTCCAGGCCAAGAAACGAGGAAAAAAAAAAAAAATATATATATATATATATATATTAACCAAAGGTACTTCTAGGGCACAGGTCTCACAAATCATGGTGCCCAGGACCCCTCCCCTTGCCTCTCTCCTCGTATTCTTTGCTCTAGAAGCTAGGATAAGCTGCTGATTGCCCAGTTTCGTAATCTTCTTGGCCACTCTGCAGCTAAAGGGCAAAAGTGAACAGCTACCTGTACAGATCTGAGGCTAGAAGGGACTTGAAGATAGATAACCTGTGTTCCTGGGAGGGGCTGGCTGACTTGAAGCTTACTTCACCACCCAAGCCTGGCTCCCGGGGAAGGGCTCTCACTGGGCCACACTGCTTCTTAGGGTAACTTCCTGCTTGATTGGCATGAAGGGGTGACCTTACACAAAACGACTCCCTTTCCTGAGCTTCAGATTCTTCTGTAAAATGATGGAGCTGGACTCAAAGAACTCTATCCAGTCCTATATCATTCCTTGAGTTGAGATGACCAAGCTGAATACCTCTGCTTCTTGACTCCTCCCTCCAATGTCCCCAGGAGAGCCAGGAGCTATTTCAGGTACACTCAGGAGGAACCCAGCCATTTAACTTATTACTTTCTGAGTGTTCTACTATGTGCAGATAATAAGAACAGCCATCAAGGGTGCCTGGGTGGCTCAGTCAGTTATGCAACTCTTGATTTCAGCTCAGGTCATGATCTCCTGGTTTGTGAGTCCAAGCCCCCATCCAGCTCCATGCTGCAGGGCTCTGTGCTGTGGGGATCCGTGCTTCGGGGACCTATGCTGACAGCACAGAGCCTGCTTGGGATTCTCTCTCTCTCTCTCTCTCTCTCTCTCTCTCTCTCTCTCTCTTTCTCTCTCCCTCTTTCTCTCTACCCCTCCCCCATTTTCTTTATAAAAAATAAACATGCATTTAATTTATTTTTTTAAACACACATTAAAAAAAATAAGAACAGCCGTAATTTCCAAGTGCTTACTATGTACCAGCACTATGTTAAGCATTATGCATTTATATTATTTGCTCATCACAACATCCGTAAGATGTAGGTATTGTTATTATCTTTATCGCACAAATGAAAAATTGAGGCTCAGAGAGATTAAGTAACTTGCCTAAGAACATTCAGCTGGTAAAGCACCAGAGCCCCTATCAGCTCCAAAGACCATGGTCCTTCCACTCCATCACACTTCATAGTACTGGTCAACCAAGGGTCAGTTAAGTATAGATCACAGACAGTAGTGGAGTTGTTGGCGCTAGGGAGTGGGGTGTAAGGACAGACCAAATGATGAAATGACTTGTTAAATGGGAATAATAATAGTACCTACCTCAACTGGTGGTTGGCAGAATTCAACTAAATAATTAGTAAATTCATAAATGCTTTAAAAAATAGCTACTAATATAGAATACGTATTAATGAATGTTATATAGTAATTGCCGTTTTTAGTTGTTAATGTTTTTTCTTTTTATGTCCCTATAATAAAACCCTGGTTTCTCTTGGATTAGATCATAATTTAACATTGTTTTGGTTCTTTTTTTTTTTTTAATGTTTACTTTGAGAGAGAGAGGGAGGGAGAGAGAGAGAAAGAAAGAGAGAGAATTCCAAGCTCGATGGCTTGATCTCATGAACTGTGAAATCACGACCTGAGAGGAAATCAAGAGTCAGACACTTAACCAAATGAGCCACCCAGGCACCCCTGTCTTGGTTCTTTAGTTGTTTGTTTTTGTTAGCAGTTGCCATTTAAGAAAAAATTTTTAATGTTTTTATTTATTTTTGAAGGAGAGAGAGAGACAGAGCATGAGTGGGGGAGGAACAGAGAGAGAGGGAGACACAGAATTCCAAGCACGCTCCAGGCTCTGAGCTGTCAGCACAGAGCCGGATGCGGGGCTCCAACCCACAAACTGTGAGATCGTGACCTGAGCCAAAGTCAGACGCTTAACTGACTGAGCCACCCAGGCGCCCCTAGTAGTTGCCATTTGAAAACTGTGGTAACATATACATAAAGTTTACCAGCATAATAATTTTTAAGTGTACAGCTCAGTGGCATTAAGCATGTTCACACCGTTGTGCGACCATCACTACCATCCCTCTCAAGAACTTTTTCACCTTCTCAAACTTAAATTCTGCCGTTGGTTTTCAATAATTACTCACTTAACTCTTACATTAAATATTTGTATGCTCCTATCTTCTTAACAAAAGGCTGTGGGCTGTAGTGGAGAACATGGGATGGAGATTACAACCCTGGGTTCAAATTCAGATTCCCTCGCAGTATTTGAACTTGAATAATTCACTGAACTTGAATAATTCACTTGAATAAAACTCTGAACACCAGTTCCTCCTTGGAGATGAGACTAATACATGGAAACCCCACAGCGTTACGGTTAGCATTAGAAGAGATCACCAAGGGAAAGTATGTTGCAACCTCCATGCAACGCGCTCCAGAAATATATGACCTCTAGATTGGTGGATAGATAGTACTTTTAAGCTCCTAGCTCAGCTCCAGGCATAAAACTGGAACTCAGAAAAAGTTCTAAATGAATCACAAAGAGAAGTTTCAAGCCGCTGGGTCATACTGCCCCCTGGTGGTAGCCAAGAAACGTGCAGCGTCTCTGGCCTCCTGGGTACTCTTGGAGCTGATTGGGTAAGATCAGGGTGGGCTAGGAACTCAGGGAAACCCAAGGTTCCCTCCCCAAGGGGCTCTTCCTTCTCACCTAAACACACATATTATCCCCAGATATTCCTCAGGTTCAATTCTTCGTTCCAAAAGGGCTGCTCTCCTTTCCATATGCCTTTCTCTTACCGCTTCTGCTGATGCTGTTCTACTTCCCCACCGGTGGCTCATCCAAACTCTAAATCTCCTTCAGACCCGCGCAAATCTCACCTCCTCCAGGAGGCCTCCCTGCAACCCACCAGCCAGGCTCTCCCTCAGCCTTTTTTAAACCTCTACAGAACTCACAGCCTGTACTTAATTATATGTTGTGTGCAGTTCTCTCCAAACTTTGATTCCTTGAATCAAATTTCCTGGTTTTCTTAATGTTTCCCTCAGTCTTCAGAGCATGAACTGAAGAGATGGTCCCAGTTCCTTAAAAGCTATATACGTTTCTGAGTGCCTAGGTACAGCATGCTTAGATATATGGGCCAGGTGCAGCACTGGGTACTTGTACAAACATGCCTTCAATCCTCATGATAATTCTAATGCAACTCTACTGCCAATTACATATTTCAATTTGTAGAGAAAAAAACTGAGCCTCAGAAAGGTTAAGTAACTTGGTTAAAGTCACACAGCTACTAAGTGGTAGAGTATGGGTTTGAGCCCATGTGTGCCTAATTACAAATCCACAGAATAAATTCTGTCTCCCATGCCAACTCTTCTCAATGATCAGCACCTGCCTGGCATAGTGACTTGGGAAGGAATTCAGAACACCGGGGCTTAGAGGGTCAAGTGGTGAATTTGATTAGTAATGTCTGTCATGCGTAAGGAATGGAGATGGTGACACACAAGCTTTGTATTTGCCATCCATTCTCTACCCCATGCTGGATGGGTCTATAGGAGGATAATCCATCTCATTCTGGACATAGATTTAAGAAAGCATGGTATGTGGAATAAACATGAGATTTAAATTAAGACTAACCTGTATTAAACTTCAGCTCCACCAGTTTCTGGAACTTTAAGTTGTTAATTGGCCTCTTTAAGCCTTAGAGTCTTTAAGTGTGAAACGTAGATAAAACACCTGGGTTATAACAAACAATTGGGAGGAAAAATAAACCTTTGTTCTTTTCACAAGGTTGAATGGAAGCTCTGAGACTTATTTCTCTAATTATCACAAGAGCCTTAATTTTGAGGGAATCTCTGAAGGTGTTGCTATAATCTACCTATTATTTTAAATCTATGTTTATGAGAGAGAGAAAGAGCGAACACGTTCCCCTAAATGAGGAAACAGAGGGGAAAAAAAGCCTTCTGTAAACACCTTTGGCATACTACCTGGAATAGAGTAAGTGCTCAACTGGTGTTTCTTCCTTCTCCCCTTCCTTTAGAAAGAGCCTGATTCCTGTCAGGCAGTAGTTTGGAAGGTGTTGTCCTTCCTAGGAAATAATAATTTTATGTCAAAACTGTCACAAAAATAAAACTTTAACATGACAAGACCATCTAATAATCACTAGTCTCCAAATGTGATGCACTAGGACGGACATAATATTGGCTACATCATGTTACTGCCAAAGGTGTCTAACTTGAATCTAAACATGAAAAAAGAGTTAGACAAAAATAAAACAACTGGGCTGAAAAAACAAACAAACAAACAAACAAACAAACAAAACACAACTGGCCTGGATGCTTCAAAGTATCAATGTAAAAAATACCAAAGAAAGGGACACCTGGGTGGCTCAGTTTGTTATTTATCCAACTCTTGATCCCAGCGCAGGTCTTGATCTTAGGGTCGTGAGTTCAAGCTTTATGCCCAGCATGGCCCTACTTAAAAACAAAAACCCGCACACGCGCACACACACACACACAAAGACTGAAAAACTGTTAGGGATTAAGAGAGATCAAAGAGATAGATCAAATGCAGTGTATGATCCAAAAACAAAAAACAAAAACCACTAAAAAGACAATTGGGAAATTTGAACATGAACACATATGTGTATATATATACACACATATATAATTTATATATGTGTATATATATATATACATATATATGTGTGTATATATATATATATATACACACATATATATGTATGTATTAGAGCATGTATCCATGTTAAATTTTCCAAGAATGATAATTATGTTTTGGCTACGTATGAAAACATGCATGTTCTTAGGAGATACTTGCTAAAGTATTTAGGAGTGAAGTGTCATGATGCCCACAACTAATTCAAATGGTTTAGGAAAAGCTTTATGTACGCACATATTATCTGTATGGAAAGTGAAAGCAATTATGGCAAAATGTTAACAATTCAATCTAAGGAAAGGGCATCTAGTATTCATTGTATTACTCAAAGTTGCCTAAAGATTTGAAATACTTCAAAATAAAAAGTCAGGAAATATATGTATATATTAAACTAGAATGAATATATATATATATATATACACACATATATACATATATATACTTTTTTTACTAATATATATATACTTTTTAGTTACCAAAGTTTTAAAATTGTAATGCTCCATGTTGGTGAGTGTATAGTAAAATAAATATACTAAGAAATTTCCAAGTAATACATTGGCACAACCATTTTAAAAAATAATTTTGCAAAATATGTTTGTGTATCTTAACATAATGATCCTGCTTCTGGGAATCTGCCTTAATAAATGTAAAGAAGAAAAAATTGAAAAAAATACTCATTGCAATGTTTTTACAATGGTAAAATGGGGAACAAAAAACTTAAATGTCTAGCTATTGAGTAATGACTAAGTAAATTATGTCAATTTGGTGGGCTATAATACAGCTATTAAAAGTAAAACATTTTTATGGCGCACCTGGCAGGCTCAGTCAGAAAAGCATGTGACTCTTGATCTCGGGTTCATGCGAGCCCCATGTTGGCTATAGAGATTCCTAAAAAAAGTAAAAATTGTGAATAATAATTTTAAAAATATTTGAAGACTGTTTATCAACATGAAAAATACGAGATGGGATGCCTGGGTGGTTCAGTTAAGTGTCTGACTATTGATTTCAGCTCAGGTCATGATCTCATGGTTTGTGAGACTGAGCCCAGCATTGGGCTCTGTGCTGGCTGTGCAAAGCCTGCTTGAGATTCTCCATCTCCTTCTCCCTCTGCCCCTCCCCTGTCACAATCTTTTTCTCTCCCTCTCTCTCTCTCTCTCAAAAATAAATAAATAAACATAAAAAAAGAAAAGTATGAGATAAAAGTTAAATTTTTAAAAAGAAGAATACAGAATTATAACAAAAAACTGGGAGAAAAAACAAACCTTTGTTCTTTTCACAAGGTTGAATGGAAGCTCTGAGACTTCTTTCTCTAATTATCACAAGAGTCTTAATTTTGAGAGAATCTCTGAAGGAGTTGCTACAATCTACCTATTACTTTAAATCTATTTTTTTATGAGAGAGAGAGAGAATACATTCCCCTACATGAGGAAACAGAGGGGGTAAAACAAGCCTTCAAATTAGGTCCTGACACTGCCTGCATGTCTAGGAAACATTTTAAGAGAACCAAGTCATTAATCACAAGCTCCTAGAGCAGGAATAATTTATCCTAATTAATTTCTTTTTTAATTTTTTAAATGTTTATTTATTTATTTATTTAGTATTTTTTTAATGTTTATTTATTTTTGAGAGAAAGAGAGAGACAGAGCATGAGCAGGGTAGGGGCAGAGAGAGGGAGACACAGAATCTGAAGCAGACTCTAGGCTCTGAGCTGTCAGCACAGAGCCCAACATGGGGCTCGAGCTCACAGACTGTGAGATCATGACCTGAGCTGAAGTCAGACACTTAACTGACTGAGTCACCCAGGTGCCCCTATGTTTGTTTGTTTGTTTATTTATTTATTTATTTATTTATTTATTTTTAAATTTTTTTTTCAACGTTTATTTATTTTTGGGACAGAGAGAGACAGAGCATGAACGGAGGAGGGGCAGAGTGAGAGGGAGACACAGAATCGGAAACAGGCTCCAGGCTCTGAGCCATCAGCCCAGAGCCTGACGCGGGGCTCGAACTCACAGACCGTGAGATTGTGACCTGGCTGAAGTCGGACGCTTAACAAACTGCGCCACCCAGGCGCCCCTGTTTATTTATTTTTGAAAGAGAGACAGACAGACAGACAGAATGCGAGCAGGGGAGGGGCAGAGAAAGAGGGAGACACAGAATCTGAAGCAGGCTCCAGGCTCTGAGCTATCAGCACAGAGCCCAATGCAGGGCTCAAACTCACAAACCAGGAGATCATGACCTGAGCCAAAGTCGGATGCTTAACTGACTGAACCACCCAGGCGCCCTGTATCTTAATGAATTTCTTAAAAATGAATATACTTGAGCAATAAAAATGAAAGATCACTAAATATCCATTACAGAACACTCAGCATATGTCTACCTGTGGGGACTGAGAAGCAGTAACAATACTGGAAAGGCTGAGAAACAAATTGTCTCAAATGATGAAGAAAGTCACATTATCTGTGATGAGCAGGAATAGAGTGTGGTCCTGTTTTACAAAATACTAAGATACATGGTGTGGGTGTAGGTGTGTGCAGAGACAGCCTGCTCTGAAGGATAGGGGTCCTTCTAGTTGCTTTAGGATTCCTGTTTTCCACTATCCTAGTCCTGCACTCCAAAGAAAGTCAGATGCTTAATTGACTGAGCCACCCAGGTGCCCCATGGCTTTTCTGATACCTTAAGACACATCTTAAAAAAAAAAAAAAAAAAAAAAGACACATCTTGCCAACGGATGCACAAAACAAACTGCAGTAAAGCACAGATGCTCGCAGACATAGCTGTATGCTGAGATGCTGAGTGTAGCTGCCGGGGAAGGAGTGTGGTGGGGCCACTCTTGCTGCTCAGAGTGCACATTGCCTCTCTAAGGGCTCACTGCAAAACAAACCCAGAACAGTATTTTCACTTTTCGCATAAATCCTCTTTGGATTCCTTTTGGTTAGAGAAAACAGGTATTAATGCAGGTCTTTCATAAAAGCAAGTGGTATGATGCGAACTTTGGAAAAGTAGGGGGTGCCTGTCATGACAAGATAGGAAACAACTGTTCCTCAGAAGCCCAGTTTTAATTTATCTGACCAGCACGACCTGAAACAACCAGAACCGCCAGTCTAGGGGTCAAATACAGTCACATGTCTTCTACTTTTCAAAAGAAAATCAGCTTGGTCACCTAATATGCTAGATTAGCAGAAAGCCCAATATCCATTTCTCCCCTTAAGTTGTCCAACATGCCCAGTTTTATGCAAACCAAAGCAGCCAATATTGTTTCTGAGTATTTTAAGAACAGAGAACTGAAACACATTTCCATTCACCAGAGAACCTGTTTCAGGAGCTGCTGCCTCTCTCACTGCCATGTGTGCAGCTGATGAAAACCCTCCACGCACAACCTGAAACATCCTGCCTCTCCCTGAGGAGAGCTTGCTCCTCTGATTCTCTGTCATGCTCTGAGCTGGACTCCCAAGGACACTGTCGCATGCTGAAGTGTGTGCTCCAAAATTCATGTGTTGGAGTCCTACTGTCCAGTACCTGAGAATGTAACTGTATTTGGAGATACGGTCTTCAAGAGGTAATGAAGGTGAAATGTGGTCTTTGCTGGGGGTCCTAATCCAGTATGACTGGTCTCCTTGTAAGAAGAGGAGACAAGGACACAGGCATGCACAGAGGAAAGACCACATGAAAACATTGCCACCTACAACCAAAGGAGAGAGGCTTCTGAAGAAATTGACTCTGCCAACACCTTGATCTTAGATTTTTAACCTCCAGAAGTGTGAGAAAATTAATTTCTGTCATGTAAGCCATCCAGTGCATAGTACTATGGCAACCCTAGCAGATTAATACAGGGTCAACTTCATTTTTTGCATGCATCTATCCACATGTCCCAAAATCATTTGTTGAAAAGACCATTCTTTCCCCCATTGAGTGCTCTTGGCATCCTTGTCAAAAATCAAGTGAGCTAAACTGTACAGGATTATTTCTGTACTCTTAAATCCCACTGATTTATAAGTCTATCCTTATGCCAGCCCAACACTATTTGAATTAGTATAACTTTGCAGTTAAGTTTTGAAATCAAGAACTGTGGGTCCTCCAACTTTGTTCTTCTTTTTTTTTTTAGGATCAGTTTGGCTATTCAGGGTCCCTTGCAATGCCATATGAATTTTAGAATCAGTTGGCCCATGTCCAGCCGTAAAGAGGCAGCTGAGATTTTAAAATTTCTTTTGTTAAATTTATTTCTAAGTATTTATTTTTAATACATTATACGTGGAATTTTTGTTTTGCTTATTTTTTAAATCTTTATCTTAAGTAGGCTCCATGCCTAACATGGGGCTTGAACTCACAACCCTCAGATCAAGGGTCACACTCTCTACTGACTGAGCCAGCCAGGCACCCCATGAGTAGAATGTTTAATTTTTAATTTTCAGCTTTTTAATTGCTAGTTTTTAGAAATACAATTGATTTGGGTATACACTGATCTTGTATCCTGCAACCTTGCTGAATTTGTTTAACTTGAATAGGTTTTTGTGGATTCTTTAGGTTTTTCTTTATATAAAATCATGTCATCTGTGAATAGGAATAGTTTTACTTCTCCTTTCTATTCTGAAGAAGTTTTAACTTTTGTTTCTTGCCTAATTCCTTGGCTAGAACTTCCAGTACAATGTTACATACATGTGGAAAGAGTGGGTATCTTTGTCTTTTCCTGATCTTAGGAAGAAAGCTTTCCACCTTTCACCATATGATGCTAACTATTTTTTTTTAAGTTTTTGTTTATTTACTGAGAGAGAGAGAGAGAGAGAGAGAGAGAGAGAGAGAGAGAGAGAGAATGAGCAGGGGAGGCACAAAGAGCGCAGGATGGTGGGGGGCTTGAGGAGGGTTGGGGGGAAAGATGATCCAAAGCAGGCTCCGTGCTGACAGCAGAGAGCCCAAAGTGGGGCTCAAACTCACCAACCATGAGATCATGACCTGAACCGAAGTCGGATGCTTAACCAACTGAGCCACCCAGGCACCCCAACTATGGGTTTTTTTGTACATGCTTTTTATCAGGTTGAGAAAGTTCCTTTGTATTTCTAGTTTGTTGGGTGTTTTACCATGAAAGGGTGTTGGATTTTGTCAAACAATTTTTCTGCATCTACTGAAATGATCATGTGTAGTTTTTGTCCTTTATTCTATTAATAGGGTATATTATATTGATTTTCACATGTTAAGCCACCATTGCATTGCTGGGGTAAATCTCACTTGGTCATGAGGTGTGATCCTCTCATCACACTTGCTTGGATCAGTTTGCTAGTATTTTACTGAGGATTTTTTTGCAGCTGTATCCATAAAGGATATTGTCTGTAGTTTTCTTTTAATTTGTTATCTTTGTTTGGCTTTGGTATCAGGACAATACTGGCTTCATATAATGAGTTAAGAAGTGTTCTTGAATTTTTTGAAAAAGTTTGAGAAGAATTAGTGCTGATTCTTCTTTAAACATCTGATAGAATTTACCAGTGAAAGCATCTGGTCCTGGGGCTTTATTGTTTTTGTTAAGAGTTTTTTCATTATTGACTTAATCTCCTTCCTTATTATAGGTTATTAGTGTCCAGTGTTCTGAAAAAGTCGACTCTGACAGTTTTTGCCACATTTTTTTTGTTGCTATTATGAAGGGTTGAACTTTTGGAGTTTCTTACTCTGCTGTTTTGTTGACATCATTTCAATATGACTTAATACTAGTAATGTTAACCTGATCGCTTGGTTAAGGTAGTATCTGCAATGTTTCTCTACTGCAGAATTATGATTTTTTTCTTTTCCATATACTATTCCAGAGGTCAGCAAACTAATGGCTGGAAGACCAAATTCAGCTCAGTGCCTGTTTTTATAAACAAAGTTTTATTGGTCTGTTAGGTAAATAAAGTTTCATTGGCACACAGCCACACTCATTTGTTTATATATTTTCTGTGGCTGTAGCTTTCATGCTACAATAGCAGAGGTGAACTGTTGCAAAATAGACTGTATGGCTCACAGAGACTAATTTAGTTCCTATTTGGCTCTTTCCTGATTCCAACTATATTCATTAGAAACATACCATTAAATCTAGCCCACATGTAAGGGGAGGGAAATTAAGCTTTACATTGTGGAGAAAGGAAGATCAAAGGATTTTTGGACATATGTTTAAAAAAAGATAATTAATAAATATTTTGGAGCCTATACTTTGAAGCTATGGCAATATCCTGTTTCTCCTTAAAGTTTTTCCCACTGACATTAGCTTCATCAGTAGATCTTGCTTGTAGCAATTATTATTGTGGTGTTCTAATAATGATTTTCTGCTTCTCTCCTTTGGGTCTTAACCTATCACTATCATAATTTACTTCATGGTATAGGAGTTGCGGTACTTTCTCTTGCTGGAGAGACAACTGAGAACACAGTACAAGGTTTTAAGTTAGAAGCCTCAATTTGTGACCCCAGCAGTCTCTTGACATTTCGCTCTTTTTTCTCATCAGCAGAATAAAAATATCAATAGCCGCCTCGCAGGATTCTTGTGAAAATGCTATCTGAACTAAGAAGTAGGATGTAGATGTTAAATTCTTGGGTAATGAACTTTCTTTAATCTTATTTTCTCCTTAGCTTTCCTTCTCTTCCTCTTTCTTTCTTTTCTCTATTCTGATGCCACCTTTTTTCTCCTCTGCCTGTGTCTTGGGCCTACCAGAGGTCCCTCATGGCACTATAGGGATGAAACCAGTGGGGTCTGAATCACAGCACTTTGAAGAAGGGCTGTTTCCAGGTCCAGCCCAAAGAACCAGTTATGCTATCTTTAGGAAGCCACTTTAAGGACTCCTTTGCTGTTCTAAGCAGACTGCTCCCAGCATACATTCCCCCACCTCTCACTCCCTGGAGGGCAGGGACCTTGCCTTGTAACTCCTTTACCTCCCTTACTGCACAATGCCTTTCAGATAGTCTTCAATCAACTTTGGATATGGATTTTAGCACACATATTCTGCATTTTAAAATACACATGTTCTGCATGTTACCACTATGCAGAACATAGGTATGCTCCTGGCAAACAACACCATTGAAATTCATTTGATGGTTTCTATCATTTTATTAGGGCCTCATTCCTAGCTTGGAGATATCTAACTTTATACTTCAACAGGCATTAGCTGTGTAAGAGGCTATAAAGTGAATCAGATATGCATGGCACTGGACCTCAAGGAATCTACAGTACAGTTGAGGGAAGAGCAGTCTGCACAAATAACTAACCACAGATCATCAAGGACTTCAAATATCAGACATCACATAGTCTTTGTTCAGCAGATGGTAGGTAACTAGTGAAGGCTTTTGAGGCAGAAGGTGACATAATCCATACTGAGGAAGTGGGAGGCATGAACTGCATAAGCCTGGACACAGGGGGTGTAGTTAGAAGACTTTTAGAATGACCAAGTGAAAAAGAATATACATCCATGGCAGTAAGAATATGAAGAAGTAGACAGAAAACCTTGCAACAGGACATGGTCAATTAGGAATCTGGGAATCTTAGGGGCGCCTGGGTGGCTCAGTCGGTCAAGTGTCCAACTTCAACTCAGGTCATGATCGTGCTGTCCATGGGTTCAAGCCCCACGTTGGGCTGTGTGCGGACAGCTCAGAGCCTGAAGTCTGCTTCAAATTCTGTGTGTGTCTCTCTCTCTAAACCTCCCCTGTTTGCATTCTGTCTCTCTCTCTCTCAAAAATAAATAAACATTAAAAAAGAAAAAAGAATCAGAGAATCTTAGAAGGTGACCTTTGAGATTATCTGGGGCAACTCTTGTATTTCAGAAGAGGAAGATGAAAACTGAGGACACTAACTTGCCCAAGCTCACACTGTTAGCGACTGTACTAGTCAAGGTGACTCTAGGGTATGCTACAGTAATAGTCAAACCCCAGTCTCTAGGGTGTAACCCATAGAAGTTTATTTCCTACTCACAAAATGTTCTCTTTAAGTCCAGAGACTTCCCAGAGCAGCACCATTCCAAACAATGATTCAGGGATCCAGTCTGCTGTTGTGGGTTCTGCCAACTCAACTCATACCTTCCAGGAAGAGAAAGTATAGAGAACATGTATCACTTCTTCTCATAACCCTTCAGCCAGAATTAGACACATGCCCTACCCTAACTACAAGAGAGGTTGGGAAATGTAGTGGGAAGAAAGTGGACATGAGATATTTATGTGCTGTTTATGAGCACTACATTCTGTCATAGTCCCAGAACTAGGAATATACTGATCCCCATAATCCAGTCTTTTTTATTACAGTTTATGGGAAGTGGAGCCCACTTCATGGATTTGCTAACCCCTGTGTTCTATCTTACTGTTACTGTGGACTTGGCAAGAGAACTGAAAACAGATTTTCAGTCTTGAGAGAAACAACCCCATTCAGAAACCGTAAGTAGGCAGCTTGAAATAAGATGAGGATATTTCAAGCAACTCCAAACTACATATCACCATATGGTAATTATTTGTATAATTTTTTAAAAATTTTTTTTTCAACGTTTATTTATTTTGGGGACAGAGAGAGACAGAGCATGAACGGGGGAGGGGCAGAGAGAGAGGGAGACACAGAATCGGAAACAGGCTCCAGGCTCTGAGCCATCAGCCCAGAGCCCGACGCAGGGCTCGAACTCACGGAGCGTGAGATCGTGACCTGGCTGAAGTCAGACGCTTAACCGACTGCGCCACCCAGGCACCCCTTGTATAATTTTAACAATATGTGCAGAAGTATCTGTATAGTACACATCAACTCAGAATATACACCTCTGCTCCATGACTTGTGAAGTCACAGAAGTAGATGCAGGCCATAGAATGTGCAATGGACAGCCTCATAGTAGAGCATAGCAGAGCTGACATAGAAGGATGAAGTCAATGACTCCCTGGGCACCTGCCTGCTATGCTCCCAAACTCCTCCTGAGAGAAGCAGGCCTTTACCATTAAAACCCATATTCAAGGAATGCCTGGATGGCTCAGTCAGGTAAGTGTCCGGCTTGAGCTCAGATCATGATTTCATGGTTCATGGGTTTGAGCCCCATGTCAGGCTCTGCATTGACAGTGCAGAGCCTGCTTGGGATTCTCTCTCCTCTCTCTCTGCCCCTCCCCTGCTTGCACACACATGTGCACACACATGTGCACATGCTCTCTCCTTCTCTCAAAATAGATTAAATAAACTTAAAAAAACTCAAGGGGCGCCTGGGTGGCTCAGTCAGTTAAGCATCCAACTTCAGCTCAGGTCATGATCTCATAGCTTATGAGTTTGAGCCCCACATCAGGTTCTGTGCTGACAGCTCAGAGCCTGGAGCCTGCTTTGCATTCTGTATCTCTCTCTCTCTCTCTCTCTCTCTCTCTCTCTCTCTCTCTGCCCCTCCTGAACTCATGCTCTGTTCTGTTTCTCTCTCTCTCTCTTTCTCTCTCTCTCTCAAAAATAAACATAAAAAAAAAACATTCAATAGCTTGTGACTTATCACCCTGGCCATAACTGATCAGAGAAGGGAAAGATGCTTGACTCAAGGGCAGCTAATTTGTAGGTGGGCAAGTGGCTTATGAGGTGGTATGAGATGATTGGAGATTAACCAGGCCAAATCAGAAAATAGAGATTTTTGAAAACAGTTTATCAGTTGATAGTAGGCACAGGAAGGGAAGGGCACAGAAAAAAGACAGCATGTCATTAAACTAGTAGAAATCTGGAGTCAACAAAAGCCTGAATGTTGCTTCTCAAAGAGTAAGAAGTAGGTGGTTGGTAGTGCCAGACCATACAGAAGCTGTGGAAGCAGAATATCACTGAGTTGGCAAAGTAGCTGAGTATCAGAAAATAGCAAATTCCTGCCACTAAGGGGGCAATGAGATATTTTGGTCCCTAGAGTTGTGCTGATCAGATTCCAAACTGTATTTAAGTCCACAATAAGCCCAGCCATATGGCTATTCCTAAACTTCTAGCCTTTTTGCTGAGATTTCTGTCTTCCTTAATTCTCCAAGGTTGCTTACAATAACCCCTCATTACTTCTGATGGCCTGAGTGAATCTGTCCTTTGCAACCATAAACTCTATTAGGCCATAAAAAGAAATTAAATTTTTTTAAGTTTATTTATTTATTTATCTTGAGAGAGAGAGAGAGAGAACATGAGCAGGGGAGCAGAGAGAGAAGGGAGAGAAGATATCAAGCAGGTTCTGCCCTGTCAGCATAGAACCTGACTTGGGGCTTGATCTCATGACCAGGAGATCATGACCTAAGCTGAAATCAAGAGTCAGATACTTAACTGACTGAGCCACCCAGCAGCCCCAGAAATGAGGTTCTTTTTAAAAAACATTTTATTTATTTATTTTGAGAGAGAGAGAGAGAGAGAGAGAGAGACCGAGCAGGGGAGAGCAGAAAGAGAGGGAAAGAGAGAGAATCCCAAGCAGGCTCCACACTGCCAACACAGAGACCAAAACAGGGCTCACACTCACAAACTGAGATCATGACCTGAACTGAAATCAAGAGTCGGACACTCAATCAACTGAGCCACCCAGGCACCCCCAGAAATAAAGTTCTAATACATGCATGCTACAACATGGTTGAATCTTGAAGACACTATCCTGAATAAAATAATTCAGACACAAAATAAATATTGTATCATTCCACTTACATGAGGTATCTAGAATATTCAAAATCAAAGAGAAAGAATGTAGTATAGGAGTTACCAAGGGCTGGGGTCTGGGCAAATTGGAGAGTTATTACTTAATGGTTAGAAAATTTCTATTTGGAATGATGAAAAAGTTTTAGAAATAGTGGCCAGTATCTAGTGGTGATGCTTATACAACATTATGAATGTACTTAACACCACTGAAATGTACATTTTAAAATCACCGAAATAGTAAAATTCAGGGTGCCTGGATGGCTCAGTTGGTTAAGTGTCCAACTTCAGCTCAGATCATGATCTCATGGCTCATGATTTCGAGTCCTGCATCAGCTGTGTGCTGACAGCTCAGAGCCTGGAGCTTGCTTCAGATTTTGTTTCCCTCTCTCTCTGCCCCTCCCCCACTCGTGCTCTGTATCTCAAAAACAGATAAACATAAAAAAAATTTTTTTTTAAATGGGGCGCCTGGGTGGCTCAGTTGGTTAAGTGTCTGACTTCGGCTCAGGTCATGATCTCACTGTTCATGAGTTTGAGCCCCGCATCAGGCTCTATGCTGACAGCTCAGAGCCTGAAGCCTGCTTTGGATTCTGTATCTCCCTCTCTCTCTGTCCTTTTCCCACTCATACTGTCTCTCTCTGCCTCTCAAAAAATGAATGCTAAAAAAATTTTTTTAATAAAAAAATTTTAAAAAGAAATAGTAAAATTCATGTTATGTATATTTTACCACACACACAAAAAGACTCCATTAGGGATGCAGTATGATGGAAAAACCACCAGCTTGGAGTCAAAGAAACTGGGTTCAAGACTCAGCTCTGCCATTTTCTACCTGTATCACTTGAGGCAAGTTACCCAACTTCTCAGTATAGTCATTTGAAAAGCAGAGATAATAGAACCCTAAGTTTGTTGTGAGGAACAATGAAGAAAAATATATTAAATAATTACATATATATCTTCTGAAAATGGCCTAGTTACTCTTGCTATGCGTATTTGGAAGAGAAGACAACAGGTCTCTGTATTCTCATCTTAGGAAAGTGTGAGGCTTCTCCTTTATGTGCTCAGGGCACACTGGTGTGAACAATGTGAAGCTCACCACATCTGCTTTCAGAGTGCAGACTTCACCGAATGGCCCTCTTCTCCACATCATTCTGCCCTTCCCTCCCTAGCCCCTTTTGGGTCTCCAATGCTCTGCTCTTCTCTCTTCCTCTAGTCCCTGTGGAGACCAGCCCTTAGGAGGGATTATTTTTCTCATTCAGACTGATGTCCCTTTGTTCCCCCTCCCAGAGTATATCTGTATTTAGGCTGTATCTCTTTGCAGGGAGGGAAAAGCTTGATACACTTAAGTTTGCTGAGTTGAACTGAAGGATTTTTTTAGGCATCAGCAGACATGTAGGTACAGGTAATGCTGGAGGAAAGAAAGCCCTCCAAGACTTTTGTATCTCTCACAACCAGGATGTTAATAATCCTGAAATATTTGCTAACTGGATTATTACTTACAAAATCTAGTAAGTAGGTACGCACACCAGACAGGCTAGAAGCTGTCCAAGGTCCTGAAGTATAACTAAGCAGGCAAGTCTCCCTGTTTCTCTTCATTGTAAAGCCCTGTCAACTCTGGTTCAGCTTATACTCTGGTTCAGCAGGGGAGGGGCAGAGAGAGAGGGAGACACAGAATCCAAAGCAGGCTCCAGGCTCTGAGCTGTCAGCGCAGAACCCGACACAACCCAACAAGGGGCTCAAACCCATGACCTGCGAGATCATGACCTGAGCCAAAGTTGAACGCTCAACTGAATGAGTCACTCAGGCACTCCCAGCCTACACTCAGATTTAGAAGAGGTAGATGAACGGATAATTTTGGAAAGGGGAAAGACAGAGAGAGAGAGAGAGAGAGAGAGAGAGAGAGAGAGAGAGAGAGAATTACCCAAGTACACAGAACTTTCTGGATAGGCTTAAGCACACAGAGATTGCTAAGTCCAAAACATAGATTTTTTTTCCAGAAACTCGTTTTGATTTTATTTTTATTTTTCTAAATATTTATTTATTTTTGAAAGAGAGAGAGTGCACAAGTGGGAGAGGGACAGAGAGAGGGAGACAGATTATATGAAGCAGGCTCCATGCTGACAGCAGAAAGCCCAATGTGGGGCTCAAACTCACAAACCACGAGATCATGACCTGAGCCAAAGTTGGAAGCTTAACCGACTGAACCACCCAGGGGCCCCTGATTTTATTTTTAAATAATAATGGTTACCCAGATACTCCAAATGCCTTAAGCAAAAATATGGAACAAGTGCAAGAAAAAAAAACAACTGTGTGTCAAACAATGCAATGCAAAACCATGTAAACACAAATTTGTAAGCAGAACTATAACCACATAGATTGATGTGTCATCACCAATTGAGCCATACCAATGGACATATAGTTCTTTATTTTTATCTTCTATGTAGATAAAAATAGTTTAATTTTTATGAACAGAAGACAAATGGGAGTATGACTTAGCCTGATGTCAGGTTATTTCATGTGTCTTTGCTAAAAACATCTCCCCCTCTCCAGAAAGTCTGGGGCATGATCCTCCTTATCTGTTTTTTTTTTTTTAATTTTTTTTTCAACGTTTATTCACTTGTGGGACAGAGAGAGACAGAGCATGAACGGGGGAGGGGCAGAGAGAGAGGGAGACACAGAATTGGAAACAGGCTCCAGGCTCCGAGCCATCAGCCCAGAGCCCAACGCGGGGCTCGAACTCACGGACCGCAAGATTGTGACCTGGCTGAAGTCGGACGCCTAACTGACTACGCCACCCAGGCGCCCCTTATCTGTTTTAATTATGTACTCATGCAAGCATTTTTTGTGGAGGCTAAAGATACTTAGCTGAAAAAATAACTAGTCTAAAACCAGACACAGAGAGGGATCGGGCTTCCCTCTGAGTTCTTAGCACGTATGGTCTGCAGTCAGATACATACTGCCTTATGGTAGTCCCTAGATTAGGACCTCACATTAGCCATAACTCTCCAACTAAGTGCAAGCTCCTTAGGAGTAGTGACCATGTCTCATGTCTTCTCCTGCACAGACACAAACAGCACCAAACATGCAGCTGGGCACACAGTAGGCGTTCAATAAATGTTGGTTGACGGCTTAAGGCAAAGCAGAGATGGAAGCTGGATTTCATTCAGGTGATGTATTTTATTTCTCTTTCTTTTTACAAAATTAGGGGGAGGGGGCGCCTGGGTGGCTCCATCAGTTGAGTGTCCGACTTCAGCTCAGGTCATGGTCTCACGGTTCATGAGTTTGAGCCCTGCGTCAGGCTCTGTGCTGACAGATCAGAGCCTGGAGCCTGCTTCGGATTCTGTGTATGTCTCTCTCTCTGCTCCTCCCCTGCTCACACTGTTTCTCTGTCAAAAATAAATTAAAAAATTTTAAAAAGTTTTAAAAAGTGTGTTAAAAAGGGTGTTTTTAATGGTTTTTTTAAATTTATTCTTGAGACACACAGAGAGAGAGACAGAGCATGAGTGAGGGAGGGGTGGAGTGACAGAGTGACAGAGAATCCGAAGCAGGCTCCAGGCTCTGAGCTGTCAGCACAGAGCCCAAAGCGGGGCTCAAACTCACAAGCCATGAGATCATGACCTGAGCCGAAGTCGGACACCCAACCGACTGAGCCACCAGGTGCCCCAAAACTTAGGGTGTTTTTAATAGGGAAAAACTAAAAACAATATAAAAGTCCAACAAGAAACTGATTAAATAAATTATGGCACATCCATGCACTACACTGAATTGTAAATAGAAGTAAATAGATCCACATAGCTGCTATCGGAAAATAGCCACAGTGAATATCATAAAAAAAAAAGCTGCAGAACAGTATACAAAATGTATATGATTGTATATTTATAAAAAATTTAATCTGAGAATAGTGACACTTTATATCACTTCTATATTCATTGTTGTAATTCTAGCAGCCGGCATACAGTCAAGATTCAGTAAATATTTGTTAAATGATTAGGATAACACCAAGGATTCAGAGTAGCACTTACAGTACTCCCAACAGAGTGTGAATTCTGACCTTTTTCTGTTACTCCAGAACAAGCAGGATTTTCCTATTGTTAGGCATAAAGGAAGGAGGATAAAACTTTAAATTAGATGAAGTTGGGAAAGCATTAGATAGAAGTTCATTGTTTCAATCCTAGATTTGGGTGACACTTTCTTTTTTGCTTATTTTATCTACCTATCCATGTATATATTAACCAATTTTCCTAACTTTTTATTTTGAAATTTTTCAAACTTAGTGAAAAGTTGCAAGACTAATACAATAAATATCTGTATTCACCAACTATTAACTCTTTGCCACATTTGTTTTATCTCCCATTTGTGTGTGTGTGTGTGTGTGTGTGTGTGTGTGTGTGTTTGCTAAACCATTTGAGAGTAAGTTATATAAATCATGACACTGCAACCCAAAATACTTCAGCATGTATCTCCAAAGAACATTTGCCTATTTATATATTTTTTCCCAAAGAACTATTTCTTACTTTGAAATAGTTTAAGACTCACAAGAAGTTGCAAAAATAGTACAGAAAGTTCCCAGGTACCATTTACCCAGCTTGCTCTCCATGATAACATCTTACATAACCATAGTACCTTATCAAAACCAGGAAAATGACATTGACACAGCAAATTAATTCAACTACAGATCCTATTTGGATTTTACTAGGTTTCTCAGTTTCTCTCATTCTCTCTCATTCTCTCATTCTATTTCTCTCATTCTCTCATGTATAGATTTGAGTAACAGAACTGTTCCATCAACACACAAACACAAAAACCCTTCATATTAACATTTTTTAGTCACATCCTCCCCAAACCCAAACCCATCAACCACTAATTTGTTCTCCATCACTATAATTTTGTCACTTTGAGAATGTTACACAAATGGAGTCACATGTTATGTAACATTTTATTTTTATTTTTTTTTAATTATTTTTTTTTAATTTTTTTTCCAACGTTTTTATTTATTTTTGGGACAGAGAGAGACAGAGCATGAACGGGCGAGGGGCAGAGAGAGAGGGAGACACAGAATCAGAAACAGGCTCCAGGCTCTGAGCCATCAGCCCAGAGCCCGACGCGGGGCTCAAACTCACGGACCGTGAGATCGTGACCTGGTTGAAGTCGGACGCTTAACCGACTGCGCCACCCAGGCGCCCCTTATGTAACATTTTAGATCCGCATAATACCCTTGTGATTCATCCAAGTTGTTGAGAATTATTCATCAATAGTTGATTCTTTTTATTTTTAAAATTGATTCTTAAACTTTTTTTAATATTTACTCATTTTTGAGAGAGAGAGAGAGCATGAGCAGGGGATGGGGAGAGAGAGGACAGAGGATGCGAAGCAGGCTCTGCTGACAGCAGGGAGCCTGATGCAGGACTCGAACTCACAAACCATAAACCATGAGATCATGACCTGAGCTGAAGTCAGATGCTTAACCGACTGAGCCAGTTAGGTGCCCCAATAGTTGATTCTTTTCAATACTGACTAGTATCATATTGGACGGTTTGTTTATCTACTCACCCGTTAAAGGACATTTGGGTTGTTTTCTGTTTTTGTCTATTACCAAGAAGCTGCTAGGACCATTCATGTACAGATATTTTTTGGTAGATTTTCATTTTTCTAGGCTAAATACTTAAGAGTGAGATTGCTGGGTCATATGGTAAATGTATGTTTAACTTTGTAAGAAATTGCCAAAGTGTTTTCCAGAATGGGTGTAGCATTTTACAATTCTACCAGTAACAGATAAGAGATCCAGCTACTTTAAATCCTTGCAAGCAGTTGGTATTGTCAGTATTATGTTTCAGCCACTCTAGTAGGTAGACAGTATATATCATTAGGGTTTTAATTTGCATTTTTCTAATGGCTAGTGACGTTGAACATATTTTCATATGCTTATTTGCCATCTGTATATTCCTTTGGTAAAATATCTGTTCAAATCTTTTGCCTATTTTCTAACTGGAATGTTTGTTTTCTTACTGTTGTGTTTAGAGTTCTGTATATATTATGGATACAAATCCTTTGTGGGATGTATGATTTGCACACATTTTCTCCCAGTCTATGGTTTGTCTTTTCTTCTTCTCCTCCTTCTCCTTCCCCTCCCCCTCCTCCTCCTTCTTCTTCTTGTCTTTTCAACTTCTTAACAGGTCTTTTGCAGACAAGTTTTTTTTTAATTTTGATGAAGTCAAATTTATTTATTTTTTTTATGGGTTGCACCCTTGGTGTCATGCCAAAGACTCTTCCCAAGTGGTTGTACAGGAAAGAATTTTCAACCATTTTTTTTCACCTCACATGTGTTTAGTACTGTGATAGATGCTGAGAGAGATTCATAAATATAGAAGGGCTTCCAGTTAAGTTTAGACAAGCACACAAATAATTAACAGCAGAAGATGGTAGGTAATTATAAGTCATGTGAATATTGTAAAGGCTATGGGGAGGAGGAGGAGAGTTTATGGGAGGGAAGGATCACTTTACATTCGAAATACCAGGGGAGGTGGCATTTGAGCCTTAAGGATATCAACAGTTGAAGTAGGGCCAGAGGAGGAAATACCAGGAAGAGAGAGGTACACAAGTGAAGGAACAGGGGTAAGAGAGAAAAGTCAACATTAGGGGTGCCTGGGTGGCTCAGTTGGTTAAGTGTCTGACTCTTGATTTCAGCTCAGGTTGTGATCTCACAGTTCGTGAGTTCAAGCCCTGCATCAGGCTCTACATTGACAGTGTAGAGCCTGCTTGAGATTCTTTCTCTCCCTCTCTCTCTGCCCCTCACCTGCTCTCTCTCCAAATAAATAAATAAACAAGAAAGAAAGAAAGAAAAGTCAACATTAACAAGTGGGCTGGGGTGGAGAGGCTAGAGGCCACTTTTAGATATACAGTACTTGAAAACCAGCAAGCATTCATGAGGGGCTGTCCAACAGGCAGTTGGAGATGTGAGTTTAAATTTGGAAATTGGACGAGTGCCTTGGTGGCTCAGTTGGTTAAGCCTCTGACTTCTACTCAGGTCATGATCTCACAGTTCATGGGTTCAAGCCCCTCATCGAACTCTGTTGACAGCTCAGAGCCTGGAGCCTGCTTCAGATTCTGTGTCTCCCTCTCTCTCTCTGCCCTTCCCCTGCTTGCACTCTGTCTCTCTCCCTCAAAAATAAATAAACATTAAAAAAATAAAATGTTTAAAAAGTTGGAAATTGTAAATAAGAATTTGATAACCATCAGCATAGGTCAGGCCTTTTGTTATATGCCCCACAGCAACTTGTACTCTTTCTTCAGAGCACTTGTCACAATTATGACTAATAACTAACTATGTAATTGGTTGTTTAATCTCTATCTCTCTTGCTAGATTTCCAGTCCCATGGAGTAGAGTCCACATCTGCCCTATTCCTAGCACCTAGTCTAGTGCCTTGCACTCAGAAATATTTGCTGAATGAAGAAGTTGATACTTCTAACAGCCACCATTTATTGAGCATGCACGTGGCAGTCATCGTATACCCACTTTGTGTATATAATCTCATTTAAACCTTGCAGAAGTCTCATGAGAGGCAGGTCAAGGCTTCTCAGAACCTCTTCTCTGGGGTAAGGCCTGAGAATCTGAATTTAAGTTCCCAGGGACTTCTAATGAGCAGTCAGGTTTGGAGACTACTCAGGTAGTCTATATTCAGGTAGTCTTTATCTATATGACAGATAAAGAGGGGTGCCTGGGTGGCTCAGTCGGTTAAGCATCCGACTTTGGCTCAGGTCATGATCTCACGGTTCGTGAGTTTGAGCCCTAGATTGGACTGTCTGCTGTCTGCACGTAGCCTGGTTTGGATCCTGTCTCCCTCTCCTCTCCCTCTACCCCTCCCCCACTTGTGTGCATTCTCTCTTTCTCTCTCTCTCTCTCTCTCTCTCTCTCTCTCTCTCTCTCTCTCTCAAAAATAAACATTAAACAAATTGTACAGATAAAGAAACTAAGTTCAGCAAATGACAGTGATTTATTCAAAGTCCGATGGCTAGAAAGAGCCATGATGCAAAGCTAGATCCCTTAGGGAGAGATTCTACCACAAGCCTCCCTTCCTCTACTAAAAAAGAGTTTATGAGGGAAAAGCAGAAAAGCAAAAACTGGGTCTTTGAAACCAAGGAGAGTAGTGAGCACTGCCAAATGCCACAGAGAGGCCACAGAGGATGTGGCATGAGGGAAAACCTGGGAATGACTAACCAATGTACCCACAGTGCCTGAGTCTGACATTATAGGAAGATGAAGACACAACCTCTACCTAGGGCAGGGCACTCCTTCAAGAAACCTGGCCAGCTGGAAGGAATTGTGGTTTGAGGCTCAGCCAAGAACACTTCTTGGTAATAGAGCTTTGTGCTAAAAATATTAAAGCCAAACATCTGGGCCTGTAGGGTGGTATGCCAAGAAAAGGGAGGTACTAGTCCCATGGGAGAATCTCAGTTTGGAATCTTAAGATAAGCTGTTCAGAAATTACAAAATGCAGTCCACTCTATATTTTCCAGGCCACTACCCTTTTGTTGGATTATTAAGGCCTTTTGCCTTACTTCTGCATTGTGTGTGTTTTACCTTGGGAGTACTGTTTCTTTTGGAGGATGGAAAGAGAAAGAAAAATAAAACTCCAACCAGGACATTGCTGATCTTTAGTTATTCAGTCCCAAATAACATGGTTGAAATGAGATTGGAACTAGAACCCAGAAAGAAGTAAGATCTAATTATCTGTCGCATTTCTACTCAGTGACACTCATGCTGGCCCCCGGTACCACAATCAAGATTGGCTATTTTCTCTTTGCCAAGGAGCAGCCTAAAGGTCTGTGACAGGAAATGACAGTTTCCTGCAATCCCATTACTAGCCCCAATTCATATCCTGTTGATGGCAGATGGAAGCAATGTCCCCTATTTGAAAGAGGACAATAATGACAAGAACCCCTTATTCGCATACAGCTTACAAAGCACCTTCACATACATCAACTCGATCTTTCACAACCTTGGGGAGGTAGGTGTTGTTATCCCTACAGGCTTGGTAAATGGCAGAAGCCACAATTCAAATCCATCACCTCTGATTCTTTGAATTACAACCCAGTCTGCTACTTTGTTACTGGTCAAAACTCTTCAGAAGCCCACTTAGCCTTATGCTGGCAGCAGGGAAATTAATGAGACTTCAAGAGCCTCATTGCTCTAAGAAGGAGAATTAGGTAGTGAGGAAAGAATGTATGTTTGCTTGCTAGGGACCTTGTGCAGAGTGCTGCAGCTGAGCCCAAAAATGGGGGTAAAAGCTACCCTGAAGAGTGGCCAGAAAGGAAGTAACCTATGCAAAAGTCCCGGCACAATGGTTAACAGAGAGTAATCACTCAGTTGTGTTAGCTAGCATTCTTCCATCCTTCCCCTCATCAGGCATTTCTGAGCCCAATAAACACAGAATTCAGTGCAGGTCTCAGTCTGCGATGAGGAACCAGGGAGACAGGCTGTGGCAGAGCCTGACCATTTTCCATGACATCAAGCATAAAGCCAAGAACTATGTTTCAAAGTCCCATGGGACTCCCCTTCTCCCTTCCTTTAGTGGTCTGTCTCAGGTAATATTTCCACCCACAAAGTTAAAACTTATCCTAGAACTACATTCTTGAGATTCCAAATCAAGAAAGGCCTTCAGTCTGGAATTCTGGAGTTTACTAAAAAGTTCTTCTTACTTCCTCTCCTAAGCCATAACCACATCCTGAGAGATACAAGAAGCTAGAAGGTGAGTGCATACTACAGATCCTACACTGACTCCTCCCAGCCTTCATCTCTCCAGATCCCATTCCTTGACTACCCCTCCTCCCATCCCACACCCTGTGCGATAAAGGAGGCCAGCCATGTGGCCAGCACCCTTCCCCACTCCTGGAGTTTAATGTTTGCAGAGACCTCTTTTGTCCAAGGAGAGATCCACACAGGAAAGGTCGCGGCTAAACCAGATGAGGATTTACATAGCCTGAAATCTCTAGCACCTACAGGGCTGGATAAGTAAAGTAAATGAATTAAGAAGTTGGGTGTTATTCAATGGAGAGTGGTGGGGACTGTGCTGAATCCATCTCCATCCAGAGATCCGGAGTGGGGATGGTCATACAGGATTCCTCCTAAAAACAAAAAACAAACAAACAAACAAAAAAACAAACAAACCCCCCCCCAAAAAAAACCCCAACAATTCCGGGTGCAGGCAAGGAGGACAGGGTCAAGGGAAGCGACAGAGCTGTGTGGTCTGCGGGTGGAAAACCCGTTCCTTTATACAAATGTCAGGGGCATTTCAGTTTTGCCCACTGCAGCCATCCCAGCTCTTTGACCTCCACTTCTTTCCACCATCCGCTTCGTGGGCCCGTGTTCTTTATCTATCCGCCCCCCCCCCCACCTCCCCGCCCTTCTCCGGGGGCGTCACAGGCATTCCGCCCAGCCACCTGCCCTGGGCGCTTCCGCGAGAGCTGCAGAGGAACGGCTGATGAGATGCTCTCTGACGTAGACCCACTCTACCCCTTGGGAACCCCAAGCTGGCTGAGGGAAGGGACAAAGCCTGAGGGAAGGGACAAAGTCCCCACTCTTAACTGGAAAAACAGTGCCTCACCCTCAGGAGCTTCTGGGTAGGGATGGGCTGGCGTACGGGACACCTCCCAGAAAACCCTAACTCCGGGTGGGTTAAAGGGGGCAAGGAGAACAGGGTCAAGGGAAACGACAGAGCCGGGTAGTGTCCGGATGGGAAACCCCAGTCGTTTAGGCACCCCTCCGCTCAAGTCCCTTCCAAACCACACAATTCTTGGGGAGGGGCGCTGCGGACAGGGAGCGGCTCCTACGCAAATCGCTTTGTCTCCGCGCCCTGGGTCCCCCGCGCGCGCAGCTGCAGTTGTCACTGCGCTTCCCCGCCCCCGCTCCTGAAGGCCCCCCCTTCCCTCTCTCCGCCAGACCCGGAGCAGGAGCTCCGCCCACAACGCACCGCCCCAGCCCCGGCGCCTTAAAACCCGGTGCACACCGCCCAGCCGCGCCCCGTCTGGCGCACCTCTTCTCTCCTCTGGACCTTCAGCCGCAGCCGCTCTCCCGGCCCTGGTCCCAGCACCATGAGCTTCGGCTCGGAGCACTACCTGTGCGCCTCCTCCTACCGCAAGGTGTTTGGAGATGGCTCTCGCCTATCCTCGCGCCTCTCCAGCGCCGGTGGCGCGGGTAGCTTCCGCTCACAGTCGCTGTCCCGCTGCAATGTCGCCTCCTCGGCCGCCTGCTCCTCGGCCTCGTCGCTCGGCCTGGGCCTAGCCTACCGCCGGGCCCCGGCATCCGATGGGCTGGACCTGAGTCAGGCGGCGGCGCGCACCAATGAGTACAAGATTATCCGCACCAACGAGAAGGAGCAGCTGCAGGGCCTCAACGACCGCTTCGCTGTGTTCATCGAGAAGGTGCACCAGCTGGAGACGCAGAACCGCGCGCTCGAGGCCGAACTGGCTGCGCTGCGACAGCGCCACGCCGAGCCGTCGCGCGTCGGCGAGCTCTTCCAGCGCGAGCTGCGCGACCTGCGCGCGCAGCTGGAGGAGGCGAGCTCGGCGCGCGCGCAGGCCCTGCTGGAGCGCGACGGGCTGGCCGAGGAGGTGCAGCGGCTTCGGGCGCGCTGCGAGGAAGAGAGCCGAGGGCGCGAAGGCGCCGAGCGCGCCCTGAAGGCGCAGCAGCGCGACGTGGACGGCGCCACGCTGGCCCGCCTGGACCTGGAGAAGAAGGTGGAGTCGCTGCTGGACGAGCTGGCCTTCGTGCGCCAGGTGCACGACGAGGAGGTGGCCGAGCTGCTGGCCACGCTGCAGGCGTCGTCGCAGGCCGCGGCCGAGGTGGACGTGGCTGTGGCCAAACCAGACCTGAGTTCGGCGTTGAGGGAGATCCGCGCCCAGTATGAGTCCCTGGCTGCCAAGAACCTCCAGTCAGCTGAGGAGTGGTACAAGTCCAAGTTTGCCAACCTGAACGAGCAGGCAGCGCGCAGCACCGAGGCCATCCGGGCAAGCCGTGAGGAGATTCACGAGTACCGGCGCCAGCTGCAGGCCCGCACCATCGAGATTGAGGGGCTGCGTGGGGCCAATGAGTCCCTGGAGAGGCAGATCCTGGAGCTGGAGGAGCGGCACAGTGCAGAGGTGGCTAGCTACCAGGTAAGAGCTGGAACGCTGCAAAGGGAGGGGGCGCCCTGTCCTCTCCCCCACCTACCTGCGCTTTCCCACACAACTGGAGCTCTAGGAACCGAGAGGAGGGGAGGGAAGGGAAGAGGAAGAGCTCCAACTGGAGGCAAACAAAGAGCCCTGGAGTCTATACCATTAATTCTAGAGTCCTGGCCACCCTCTGTCCCTGCCCGTCACGTCCCTGTCAGAGACCTTTTAGAAAAATCCCTTAAGTTTAAGTTTTTCAGAGTCCAAAAATCTAATTCATGCCTCCCTGTCCGCAAGTGGACATAAACACCCTGGCGATCTGAAGAACAGTCCCCCACCAAAAGTAGGAGTGAACCCAATGCAGGTGGGTTACAGCCTCTCATGGTTGACAGTGCTGTCTCAGCTGTCTGACTTGTTTGGTTGACTTTGAAAGGCTTTCTTTCTGTGCGCCCCGGGATTGATATTTATGGATTATGGTCTGCCCTAGAGAGAATGCTGGACTGAACTGGGAAGGGTTCTATCCCATTTTCCTGACTTTTGCCTTCAAAAGAGTCTAGAGATTGGGAGCCAAGGAGCTGGGTGATTGGGCTAGTCACAACTGCTCTGCTCTGCCCCCTGTTCCCCTTCCCCCCACCACACACACGCGCACACACACGCGTGCACACACAGTTTCCTTGTGGACCTACGGATATTTCTGCTAAAGAAAGCTTTAAACCGCTTAGCAAATGGGAATGGTCAGGGGCGCTGTCCTCGGTGCTGATCTAGAGTTCTTTCCATCTCAGAAATGATGTCTCTCTCGTCTCATGTCCCAGTTATGACTCTCTAGGCAATTAAGTGCTTTGGGCTTTTTTTTTTCCCATCTGCAACACCATCACATCAGTCCTAGCTACCTGCAATCAAAGGTCACCTCGTGGACAGCATCAATTTTCACTGTCATGGATGGCTTAGCACTTAACAAAAAACACTTAATGTGCTCAGCAGCAGTGAGGTCTCACTTGAAAATTCACATCTCCTTAATAATTTCCCAACCTAAATGCATGTGGTAAATCACAGAGATGGATGGTCCTATCTTTGTTATAGGCCACTTATTTTTTCCATCTTTGCGTGTCCTCTAAGCTCCTGTGAAGGTATTGACTGGATCTTTCTTCCTTTTTGTCTCCAAACAAAGGCGACTGCATCTTCGGTTCTACTATATAGGACATTCTGGGCTTATAACCACAGAGGGTACAGAGGCAAGGGAAAGAAAGGAATCTAAATAGTGTGATTCAATTTCAAGGTACAATAAAAGCTCCATTGGGTAGAATGGTAATAATTCAGAAATTTTCAATAATTCATTCTAGCAAAGATTGAAGCTTACATTTGATGAAATTAACAGGGTTTGGGAACATTAATAAAATAGAACCAAGAAAGGAGTGAAATCTTGAAAGTACTATGTTAGTCTACAGCTAAAGAATTATTATCGGTGTGCAAGTATATGTTGTCCATTATAAACTACCCCCGTTACTTAAGGAAGAATGCTTGCTTGGACCATTTGTTTTGGTTCATTTGGAATTATAGCACAATTCAAGTAAATACTTCTGTTCTGCTTCAAAAGCTGTAACTTGAATGTTTCAGTATATGGCCTAGCCCCTGCATGGCCTGAATTAATTACATTTAGTTAATTGAGACTTCATGTGTTCTTCTAGAAGTGTCAAAAGATGAGGTAGGTGGTCTTCTGAAGGGCTAGCCCAGTATTTATACAAAAAGAATAACTTATCTACAACTGCAACTGTCATCTAAATTGGGCTTTGCCATGCCCTCTGTTTGTTTGGTATAGCCCTACATTCTAAGAGGTAGTGACAGTACTGTCTGACTTGTTTTGTTTGCTTTAAAAGGCTTTCAGTGTTAGACAATGTAGGGTCATCCAGATACAGTCTACAGGAAACAAGCAAACTAACAAAACAACAGAAACTGCGGCATCTGCAGCTCTGCAGTGCTGCCCCCATCAGCTTGAGCCATCAAAGCCTCAGTGGACCTGCTGGTGGAGTGGAAGAGGAGATGAGACAACGGAAAGCTATTTCCTACCCCTTGGGACTTCAGGCTGAAGTCCTGTGAGGGGCTCACATCCTCACCTGCTGATCCTGAAGGCCTGAAGTCACAGGGGTGTCCTCTGGCTGTTTTCTCAACAATTCTGGCAGTGCTGACTAAGATGAAAAGCCTCCTTCTCCACAATGAGATTCAGCCATTGTTTTCTTGCCCTCTCACCCCTCCCTACTCCCCTTTCACTGCAGTAATGGGAGGCGGTTCTCTTTCTTCTGCTTCAAAGATGAGTGATAGACCCATTTTCCCTTGCAAGATTGCCACCCTCTTAAGAGGCAGAGGAAGGCCCCATTAAAGTCACATTTTCCATGCCTGGAATGCTGACAGCCTATTCAAGGAGAGAAAGCTTATTACACTTTTGAAAGGGTAAAGAATGATTCAAGGTGACATGGTAAGTACACAATGACATGAGCGTCCAAATCAGGTGACAGGAGAAATTATGAAGAGCTAGGACCGTTGTCTTCAAAATCGAAATGTAGCCACCCTCCAGCTGAACCCTTTCCCATCTCTGACCCAGGGCGAAGCTGGTTCCTGCACAGCTGCTTCATCACCATTAGAGGCCCTGTTCTGCCAAAGACATCTAAGGATATTTTTTCAGGATACCGGTGGCCTTGGCCCTGTATTATGGTCTTGGAAAGCCAAAGCTTTCCTTGAAAGACCTTGCTGAACAATCAAGCTCACCATTAGTTAATGCTCCCCAGGGAGATGAGCCAAGTCTGCCCTCTTCTCTCCAGTATGAGATTGGAATATAACCTAATGAAATAGCAAGAAGGGGCTGGCCCCTTAGAGATTGGGGTAACAGTGGCTGATAGATAAGTCTATGGCTCAATAGATTTATCTCTGAAATTAGAATTCAAAAGAAACTGCATTTGGTCCTTTTTTTTTTTTAGTTCTTCCATGTGTATTTGGTTTGGTTTTTGCCCCTCTCTGCCTTACTGTATTGTTGTCACCAGGGCCACCTTGATTGCTCCTTCACAGAAATAAATTTAAACTAGTAGTTCCTAAACCCATTGATCCACCAAGGTCACTTGGGGGCTTAACAAAAAGATTCTCAGGCCTACCCCTACTCCCAACTGGATTCAGTTGTTCACAGGTGGGGTCCAGGAAAATATGCAATTTCAGTAAAAGCGCTGCATTCTATTGTTCCTCAGACTGATTTGGAGGTGTGCTGACCTAAACCGCATTTCACAATATACACCAGCTCATAATATGCAAGATTTTAAAGTATGGTGGGGTGGGGGTGGGGGGGGGAAGAAAGCAAAGACAGGAAGGAGAATAAGGCATATGGGTGGTCCACATATAAAAATCCCCTCTCCCCACCCAGTAATTCTTAATGGGCTCTTTCATTCAAACTGTGCTATGTTCACTACTGCTCACCTTGCTGAGGGCTGCTAAAAGTGATGAAACCCATAGCACTGTTTGTGGTTCCTTTTCTCCCGTGCAGATGCTTGTGTGGCCATTTCTCTTACTCCTGATCTGCATCCTTCCAGGCCTTGGGAAGATGCTCAGCACTTGTCTTAGCTATTACTCCAGGAGAGACCCCAGCTGGAACTGGGAGTGCCTCTCTGCCATTCCCTCAGGCTAAGCCAGCAGCAGCTGCGTGGTTGGGGGAGGGGGCAGACTGCAGCGCTCTGCTCAGATTTCCAGCTGGAGGCCATCTTTGGCAGGGCTTTTGAAGGGCAATGCAAGACAGCCTGGTGTGGGGGAAGAGAGCACAAACAAAGAGACTAGACATTGAAGAGCAATGGTCAGCAGTCAGCCCAATTCCTTCCGAAAGGAGCCAAGTTGTGCTTTTTGTCTACTCTGATCCATAAAATAAATGTATGAAATGTATAACATAAAAATTCAAGGAAATCTCCTCTATCTAGAACTCAGCTCCCAACAACCTCTTATTCAGCAAACACAGCTCTGAAGCAAACAAACAAAAACAGGACCACATTGGGGCACCTGCGTGGCTCAGTCAGTTGAGCATCTGACTCTTGGGGTTTTGGCTCAAGATGGGGTCATGATCTCACGGTTCGAGGGTTTGAGGCCTGCATTGGGCTCCGCGCTGACAGTGTGGAGCCTGCTTGGGATTCTCTCTCTTTCCCTCTCTCTCTGCCCCTCTCCCCCTCTCTTTCCCGCTCTCTCAAAATAAATAAATAAACTTAGAAAAAGAAAAAAGAAAAGAAAAAGGACCTTACTAACCCCCTGATGAGACAAAACATCTAACCTCAAATCACATATTGGTAAGCTGATCCCCTCTGGTGCCCCTCACTTACTCATTCTTACTCTACTTGATTCTAAAGCACTTTGTCATTTGAATTTCAAGCCTGCTGCAAAATAGAGAAGAGGGACCAATGGAGTCAGTCGTCATCAAAGACAAGTAGCATTAGTTTCACTTTCAGAACAAAGAAAACCAATAAGTAACAAGCACTAATGCAAACACTGGTCTTTGGGGCCATTTAGGATAGAAATAACCTGATATACCTCAGCTGACCTAGAAGATAAAAGACATCATAGAACTATAGAAAAATAATTGATCATTATCACAACCCATGGTTGCTAAGAAAGGTTGCATTATGTTTATGTCCTAATTAAGAATGGTACAAGTGGGGTGCTTGGCTGGCTTGGTTGGTAGAGAGTGGAGCTCTTTATTTATTTATTTATTTATTTATTTATTTATTTATTCATTCATTCATTCATTCATTCATTCATTTATTTTTGGGAGAGTGCAAGAGGGGGACAGAAGATCCCAAGTGGGTCTGTGCTGAAAGGCAAACTGGCAAGATCATCACCTGAGCTCAACTGACTGAGCCACCCAGGTACCCCAGAGTGTGCAGCTCTTGATCTGGGGTTGTGAGTTTGAGCCCTGCATTGGAGGTAGAGATTACTTTAAAAAATAAAATCTTTAGGGGTTCCCCGGGTGGCTCAGTCGGTTGAGTATCTGACTTCGGCTCAGGTATGATCTCGCGGTTCGTGGGTTCCAGCCCCAAGTTGGGCTCTGTGCTGACAGCTGACAGCCTGCACCTGCTTCAGATTCTGTGTCTCCCTTTCTTTCTTCCCCTCCCCCACTCATGCTCTGTCTCTCCCTGTCTCTCAAAAATGAATAAACGTTAAAAAAATTTTTTTAAATAAATAAATAAAATAAAAACTTTTAAAAAATTGTAGAAGCCACTTTAGAAAGGTCTTTGTTCAAAATTGTTTTTTTTTTTTAATCTGGTGCTTTAAGGAATATGCCTTCAACTATCTAATATTAAAGTTTTATTATATATTGCTTTCCTTAGTGATCCAAGGGGTTGTAGGGAGGACACATGATTAATCTGTCCATTTGATTAAAAAGGGTATAGAGTCACATGGTATGATATTAACAGTAATAAAAATCATTAGCAATTACTGAGCAATTTCTATGTGACAAGTGCTGTTCTAATGCCTGTTATCTAATTTAACAGATAATAGACTCATATAGTAATGTGAGGTCCCTTAAGCTGGAATCCTAACTTGAGGATCTCAGTATATCTCAGGAAAGAATAAACATTATAATATTCCATATGTAGAAATGGAAGTTTTGAAGAAACTAAAATATAGAAAACTGACTGAGGTATGTTGGGTATTTGTGGCAGGGCAAGAAATACAACCCAAATATCCTGATGAAATCCTCCACTTTTCCTCAAATTTCATTTCTCCTGCTACTTCGCGTGATGAAAAGCCTCCTCCCCTTTCCCCTTTTCCCCTTTACCATGGTAGTGTTGCCTCTCTTACCCCCAATGCTTCACTAGCAGACTTGTTTGTAGATTAGTTTAAACTCTGGTAACAGCCATCAAGAAAATTTTTGGTAAAAACCATTTTAAGCCCTTATGATACCTTAACACACTTTGGAATATTCCCATCTCTGTCCGTGTAATATGTATTTTCCCTACTGCTTGTCATTCCCTGCTCTGTACCCCTCAGTTAATTGAGTCTCTCTTTCACGGTATTCCTGTCAATATTTATAGAACAGGTAGGTGGTATGAGTTTTCATTCTTTCTGCAGTCTCCTGATTTGGAAGTCTGCACCCCCTGATGTTATCAGCACTGCCTTCACCACCGCTTTATCCTTCCCACACGGGAAGTTATGAGGGCCCCTCACCACTTACTTCTTGAGGCTTCTGATGTTTATTTGCATCACTCATTCACAAAAGTTACTCTAAATTGCTGTGTTCTTTACGTTGACAAAGCTGCAACTGAATTATATGGGTTATTAGCTCACATCTTTTCAGGTCATAGGAAAAGTGCTTGTGTAACACCGTTCATTCATTTAACAATTATTCATTGAGCGTCTCAGTGTGCATTGTGCTAGGATCTGGGCTGCCGGGGGTGAACTAAACAGAAACAGCCCCTGTTTCCGTGTAAATTACATTTGATTTGAGTGATTTGCCTTCTAGGGGACATTTAGCAATGTCTAGAGACATTGTTGGTTATCCCCACTGGGAGGGAGGGGGTGTGCTACTAGTGGAGGTCAGGGATGCTGCCAAACACCCTACAATGCACAGGACAACCTCCCACAGCAAAGAATTATCCAGCCCTAAGTGTCAATAGTTCCCAGGTTGAAAAACCATGAGATAAAGGAAGGTGACAGAAAATAAATGAACAAGAAAATTTCAGATAATGATAAGAGCCAAGAGCAGAGTGGCCACTTTCAAGTATGTGCTTTCTTGTAATTTGTCCTCTCACTGGAGTTGCCTTTTTCTCTTTTGCACAAAGCCCCTGCCCAGGCTAGCTACTGGCCTGGCTTGAGGTAAAATACCGTGCTAGGTCAGTGTGGAAAGGGTACCTCCATTAGACACAAAGGAAGATCTATCTGAGCAGAGGGCGTTTGAACTGAATCTTCGATGACACAGAGTTGGCCACGGAAGACCCACTACAGAGCATTCCAAATAGAGGAAATAGCTAGCCTACAGGGCCTGGGACAGCAATGAACTTAGTAAGTTCATTGGTAAGTTTAAGGAGCAAAAAAGGCCAGGGTAGCTGAAACACTTTGAGCAAGGGGAATAGTATAGACCATGCTGAGGAGTTTGGACTTTATTCTAAAGCTCTTAGAAGGTTTCAAGAAAGTAAGCAACAAAATCTGCTGTGTTTTGAAAAGATCCTCTGGGGGCACCTGGGTGGCTTAGTCGGTTAAGCATCCAACTTTGGCTCATGTCATGATCTCATAGTTTGTGAGTTCAAGCCCCGCGTTGGGTTCTGCACTGACAGTGTGGAGCCTGCTTGGGATTCTCTCTGTCCCCCTCTCTCTCTGCCCCTCCCCCACTCACTCTTGTTCATTCTTCAAAATAAACAAAGGAAAAAACTTAAATAAAAATAAATAAATTGTTGGGGCACCTGGGTGGCTCAGTCGGGTTAAGTATCTGACTTTGGCTCAGGTCATGATCTCCTGTCGTGAGTTTGAGCCCTGAGTCGGGCTCTGTGCTGACAGCTCAGAGCCTGGAGATTGCTTCAGATTCTGGGTCTCCCTCTTTCAATCCCCTCCCCCACTTGTGCTCTGTCTCTCTCAAAAGTGAATAAATGTTAAAAAAATTTTTTTGGAATAAATAAATCATTAAAAAAAAATCTTCTGGCTGCTCAAGAATCAAAACTTTAAAGCTAGTTTTCTTCCGTGCCTGGGTTTGCACCAGAAAGAATTTGGAGCAAAGCTATTACATGAACCTAGTTAGTTTCGTTTTAAATATATAATTTAAATCTGTCATTTGTATTAAAACAATTCCATGGAGTCTTTCTGCTTCCTCCTTATGTATTGTGTAAAATGCTTTCAGTGAGATGATTGAGTAGCAGACTTCCAGGAAACCATCAAAATGAATGGAGACAGAGAAGACTTGCCATCCTCTGTGCTTTTCACAGTTGGAATTTTCTGAGTCTAAGCTTCTAACCTGAGGCTTTGGTTTTGGAAAAGACATGCAACGATGGAGTTATTCAGCAGCAATACAACAAACAAAGGAGGGATGATAAGTAAGTTAGAGAGAGGGGGGTGCCTGGGTGGCTCAGTTGGTTAAGTGTCCGACTTCAGCTAGGGTCATGATCTCATGGCTTGTGAGTTTGAGCCCTGCATCAGCCTCTCCGCTGTCAGCACAGAGCCTGCTTCGGATCCTCTGTCCCCCTTTCTCTTTGCCCGTCCCCCACTAGCATTCTTTCTCTCTCTCAAAAATAAATAAACATTTAAAAAAGAGAAAATATCTCTCCGATGTTCAATCAAGAACCATATGCCCTGCAGTAGAAGTGCCCAACCCTGACCATGCACCCAAATCATCCAACCTTTATGAAAAAATGCAGTTCCTGGAACCCCACCCCAGAACAAATGAATCAGAATCCGGGCCGGGGGACAGGCCTAGATTTTTAATGTGGAGTCAGGATTGAGAATCCTTTCTTTGTGTAAATCTTACTGAATTTCAGCTGGCTCAAATATATTGGATATATCACTTTTCAGGATAGCATCGGGCAGCTGGAGAATGATCTGAGGAACACCAAGAGTGAGATGGCTCGCCACCTTCGGGAATACCAGGACTTGCTCAATGTCAAAATGGCTCTTGATATTGAGATTGCCGCTTACAGGTATTTCAGAGGGGATGCTCACCCAACCAGGTCCAGTCATCTGGGGCAACACTACCCCAATAAGTGGATAAAGTGGTTTCAGTCTCTCTGATTTCTGATGGGTGAGGGGGGATGAGGAAAGAAAGACATCACTGGCCCTGTGCAGGTGAGCTGACCCCTCTGTCCTTCAACTTGTTTATATCTCAGCTCCACCTTACTAGTCCTGGAGTAGTCTACCTACCTCTGCTAGGATTTAAGGAAATAACGTGAGTATCCAGAGGTTGACATAAAATCCACCAGACTGTGGGACACCTGGGTGGCTCAGTCGGTTAAGCGTCCAACTTCGGCTCAGGTCATGATCTTGTGGTTTATGAGTTCAAGCCCCACGTTGGGATCCTTGCTGATAGCTCGGAGTCTGGAGCCTACTTAGGATTCTGTGTCTCCCTCTCTCTCTGCCCCTCCCCCGCTTGTGCTCTATCTCTGTCTCTCTCTCTCTCTCTCTCTCAAAAATAAACATTAAAAAAAGATTGAAAGAAAAAATCCACCAGACTCTAACTTTTAAAAATAGGGTTTATACAACATAGAACATCCTAATATGTGAGGTATCCTCCTGGATTTCTACTCAAACAACGTTTTAGTGAACCTTTAAAAAAAGGTAGTAACAGCAGCTACTCTTTTTGGAATGACTACTATGTGCCAGGTACTATATTAGATACTATATTTAAATTATCTAGTCATATTATTTCCATTTTGCAGATGAGGAAACTTGAACCACAGACTGACGGTGTAACTTATTCTAAGTCATAGTGCTGGTAAATAAAAGAGTTCAGCTTCAACCCAGATCTGAGAGGTTTTTTTTTTTTTTAAGTTTATTTATTTATTTTGAGAGAAACAGAGTGCAAGTGTGGGAGGGGCAGAGAGAGAGAGAGAGAGAGGGAGAGAGAGAGAAAGAATCCCAAGCAGGCTCTGCATGGTCAGTGTGGAGCCCCACGTGGGGCTTGAACCCATGAAGCCGTGAGATCATGACTGGAGCCAAAACCAAGAGTCACATGCTTAACTGACTGAGCCACCCAGGTGCTCTTGAGTTTCTGATTTTACTTTTTTTTTTTTTCAACATTTATTTATTTTTGGGACAGAGAGAGACAGAGCATGAACGGGGGAGGGGCAGAGAGAGAGGGAGACACAGAATCGGAAACAGGCTCCAGGCTCTGAGCCATCAGCCCAGAGCCTGACGCGGGGCTCGAACTCACGGACCGCGAGATCGTGACCTGGCTGAAGTCGGGC
>NW_024412404.1:42099207-42236484 GCF_014898765.1 Herpailurus yagouaroundi
CAGAATCGGAAACAGGCTCCAGGCTCTGAGCCATCAGCCCAGAACCTGACGCGGGGCTCGAACTCACGGACCGCGAGATCGTGACTTGGCTGAAGTCGGACGCTTAACCGACTGCGCCACCCAGGCGCCCCGAGTTTCTGATTTTAAAGAAAAGGTCATAAAAATTATTAGAGTTATGAGAAACAAAGTATTGGGGCCACACTTATGATGCTGGTTAGGTGAGGCTGAGAAAAAGTCTGGTATCTGAAACAGTTTCATTTACTGGTTTTTGTGTTGTTGGTTCCATTCCCTTTGTACGTTGAAAAAAGTACAAATCTCAAGTTCAGGCTGAATTAGGTGGTTCTTTCCTCCTTTGTGGACTTCTCACCTCCTTATCCCTATTGCATTTAAGGTTTTAAATAGTAACATTACTTCTCCCTAGAGCTTTGTAGACTCTTAAATGCCAAAAATGGGTGTGATGAGGCCAAGGAGAATTGTACAGAAATTCCTTTTTGAACATATTTGTGAGTAGGATAGGTTTCCCTTTGACAGTGCCTTAAACACAGCTGGTGCTGAAGATGTGAGAGTGTGCATGTGTGCGTGCACCTGTGCGTGTGCTGGATAAACTCCAAGTCTTTGAGCCTTGGCATTCAATATTTATTGGTCTCAATCTCATGAAGAAACTGAAGAGTCTTATGGAATCTTTCTAAAATGAATAGGAGCTGGAGGGTTAAGTTCTTTTCAAAAAAGTTGCAAGTTGACTTCCTAAGAATGTTTCTCTGTTGGATTTACAGGAAACTGCTGGAAGGCGAAGAGACACGTTTTAGCACCAGTGGATTAAGCATTTCAGGGCTAAATCCACCTCCCAATCCAGGTTATCTGCTCCCACCTAGAATCCTCAGTTCTACAACCTCCAAAGTCTCATCCACTGGGCTGTCTCTTAAGAAAGAGGAGGAGGAGGAGGAGGAAGAGGCTTCTAAGGTGGCCTCTAAGAAAACCTCCCAGATAGGAGAAAGTTTTGAAGAAATACTGGAGGAGACGGTCATATCTACTAAGAAAACCGAGAAATTGAATATAGAAGAAAGTACCACTTCAAGCCAAAAAATTTAATTCTGTTGCTTTAATAAGGTTAACGCTTAAGAGGGGATAATATGCATTCGACTTGTTAAAGAGCCTATTCCTGAACCAAAACACCTGTCACCACTATAAAATGTCTTCAAGGCTTCAGTCTCCTATTTAGCATTGAATCCTTACTTTCTCTAATAAGAAAAGCACCCCTTAGGTTGGAGCAAGCTGCAGTCCTAGCACAACCACAGAGGAGTTACCTAAGAATTCCGCTTTCTCACCTAAAGCTCAGGCTTCACAGCATTAGATGATTCAGGTACAGAGGAAGTACAAATCAAGGTGCTAAATCTGTGATCATCGTCATTTGCTGTGAATTGAAATTAAAACCTGTATTTGCTCGCTATACCCAGACATTACCCCGCTATATAGTCTCACTCTAGGTACATAAAACATAAGATCACTGCCAAAGGTAAACCAATGGTCCACATCCAACACCATTCTGACAAAACTGCTTCACAAGTGATAGGTGTTTGTTTAATGGACACTTCCTCCCACCTCTCACAATTCCTTGTATCCTTTCTTCCATTCAGGAAAAAAAAAAAAAAAAAAAAAAAAAGAGGCTAGTGTAGTATTCTTCCCCCTTAAACACAGTTAGGTTCTTCTCAAAAGAACTTACCCCCTTTAGCTCTCTCTGTTCAATGGGTAAAATTAGATGCATGTTGACCATTTCTGTGATTCGTGGAATGACTTCTCCCTACCCATTTCATGTCCTTCCAATTCTGTAAGGAAAAAAGAAAAAAGAAAAAAAAAAGCAGTGATAAGTTTTAAGGGTCACCCCAACAAATACAATAATGAAAGGAGTCCCTAGATTTTAGGCTTTCAGCTTCTTCAAATCCATTTAATTAGGGGGAAAAAAAGTACTTTATTCTGAATGTAGCTGTTCACTTTAACTTTAGAAACACACTAATAGTGTCCCAAGCTGTGATTAAGCTGACCTTAGATTTAGTAGTATAAGCTAGAAGAGGTGAGTATTTGTGTGGATGGGAAAAGCCAAGGTCTCATTGCTCTGTGTCAGTTCATTTGTGGTGATCTAGAATTAGCTCTTTCGTACCCTGACCCTTAGAACCCACTTATCCCCTTTTCCACAGTCTAGGTCCTAACAAGGCCTTGCTTTTACTCTCCTATGCCTTTGAAGAGCGCTAAGTGTAATTATATTATCCCCAGAAACAATGCTACTGCCCAAAAGTAAAAGAAGTCACCTCTGGTCAATCAACACCACTGGCAAACATGAAAAAGAAATCTTTCTCTTGTCTTAATAAAAGAGTCCTGCCCAACAGTTTTCCCATTGCTGCATGGTTGGTGGGGTCTCCCTTCCCTACTGGAGAGGCAGCGACGCCCAGACTAGAGAAGGGGTACATATGCTCCTACTCACGTGCTAGGAAGTACATTCTGGAGAGTCAGCTTTTCATCTGCCCAACTGTGTAGCAGCCGCATTGCCCAGTCTTCCACGTACATGTGCCAAGTTTGATGTCGGGTTAATTCTCTGTCTGCATTCACCACCACCAGACCTAAAGAGTTGCCAGGTCTCTGTCACACATCTCCATTCACAACAGATAGGGCGTGATGCTTTTACTAAACTTTCTTATCCTAGGACCTGCTGCAATGGTTCAAGGAACTGGAAAGATGCTTTCTCTTCTTCCTTTCCCTCACTCCATCCCTGTCTTTACTCCTCAGACTTCCTGTAAAACATTAGTAAGATAAGAATTAAAAGTCACACGCATCCCACCAACATAACTTGTGTTCTGTGGTTTTTGCTATTTCAGTTGAGAGAAGCACTGTTTTGGTTCAATGAGACAACTGTACCCCCAAATAATTTGGAAATTATTTATGCTTTGTTCCTCGCATCTACATTTAGGGTCGTTTTTCCCCCTGCCCAAGCTTTGGGGCTATATAGTCTGCATGTGTTTCACACTGGCTGAAACACATAATGCGCCAAATGGACAGTTTATGGCAGGGAGTGGAGGAATCAAATCGAACAAATGATGCAAGACAATAGATTCTGTGCCTGGATATGCGCAGAACACATATGATAAAAGGTAGTCCAAAACAATAAGAATCTTTTCCTTTTTTGAAAATGAGGTTATACTTCTGCAGATATGTTTAGGTAGAACATAGGCAGCAGTAGAAGTTTCCTCCACTGTAATGGTTGCTAACCTTTGATGGATTGCAGACTCCTTGGAGGAAGCTATGGACCCTTTTTCCAGAAAAATACACAAAACTTTGTCCATATCAAGGGGTTTGGGGTTCCTCGTTGGACAGTTTACTTCTGGTATCCAGAAGTCCATGGAGTTGAGATTCCCTAATGCCATGTCACGTTCCAGGATGGAGACTGAAATGAGGGGATGTGGGTGCCACCCCCACCGATAGTGGTGGTGAAGCTGGAGCTTGCTGAATCTTGAACAATCTTGTCCTTCTCAGTCCATCTGGCTGAGAGTACTTGCATGCCACGCAAGGATACATCGACGGAACTGCTCGGGAAAAGAGATGTTCATCCTGCACTAACAGTGAGAGCTTTATAGTAATCAAACATCTTTCAGGGCCTATTAGGGATAAAAATAATAGTCTCATCAACACATGGGTTTTCAATATAGATATTGGTTGCCACTTCTTAACCGACCGAGCCACCCAGGCGCCCCATAGATATTGGTTGCCACTTCTAAGGATTCTACGTATTTGGTTAATGGATCTGTCTCTGGAAAACCAGCATCTTTTGATTACAGTTATATAATCTCTAGCTCTAATTTACCTCTATTTTCAGCGAGTTGCCACTGGTTGCCATGAGCTCAGTTATAAAGACATTGAAAGCCCGGAGTTGATAAATTAGTAAATCAGGACCATTACAGTAACAAGGAAACAGGATTCAGAATCATAAGGCAGGGGGGAGGAGAAGAGGAACCAACTAGTAGAACAAGACAACAAAGAGAGTCTGTGAGACTGTGGGGAAGCCTGCCCACAAAGCGCATTAGTGATAACCAATATGACTTTCAGATTCATTAGACAATGAGATCCCCTGCCTCCTGAGACTAATAACAGCTTTAATTTATTCAGTACCTACTTACTATGTGTCTGACACTGTTCTAGGCAGCAAACAGAATTATCTCACTTAAACCTCACAACCACTCTTTAGATAGTATTTGTATACCCATTTTACAAATGAAGAAATAGAGCCTTGGAATGGCAAGGTTAAAACCCATGTCTATTGTCACAGAGTTAGGGAGCTGGGATTTGAGCCTTGATCTTCTGACCGCAGTGCTTGTCTTTCCGATATTGCTTCTCTACAGAAAAGCAAGTCCCCTCACTTGAGGGAGTGGGAATCCTTATTTCTATCACCTTTTTCACCCCTTCTTCACCAGGTTTTACTTCAGGTTTTTCTGCCCCAGAAACCATGGGCAACACCAAGTCCCATAGGCAAACTGCTTCCAGACTTCCTGAACCTGTTACCGTCCTGCATTGCAGTGAGGTCGTGGGAGCTCAAAACTGGGTTCTGAGCCCATCTAACTGAGTCACCTCCTACTAAAAATGAAACAGAATTAGATGCGATTACCTAATTCTTAAAAAGGAGTTTTAAAATGTAATTTTGCAAAGGAACTCTGTAGCTCAGTATCAAAGGGCCTGGAAATGAAGGAATATTACAGCAGGGACAATTCCTCAAGAGGTAATCAATCCAGGATACTTAGAATTCATTTTACTGCACTAGCTAAAGAAGACGGCAAGATTTGAGCTGTTGTCTGGAAACTAGAGTCCAAGTTTTAGCTCCAGAAACAACACAAATCACCTATAGTCCTGCAGATAAACTTCTAAAACTTACTTGTGAACAAAAGCAGGGAGTCCAGAACCACCATTGATGACTCTAAAGGCAAATATGAAATCGTTTTTGAACTGTATTAAGAAATTCATTGCGGCGGCGGCGGGGACGGGGCAGAGGCGGTGCCTGGGTGGCTCAGTTGGTTGAGTGTCCAACTTTGGCTCAGGTCATGGTCTCCCAATTCATGAGTTCAAGCCCTTCATCAGGCTCTGTGCTGACATCTCATAGCCTGGAGCCTACTTCAGATTCTCTGTCTCCCTCTCTCTCTGCCCCTCCTCTGTTGGTGCTCTGTCTCTCCCTCTCTCAAAAATAAATAAACATTAAGGCATCTAGGTGCTTAGTCAGTTAAGTGTTCAACTTCAGCTCAGGTCATTATCTCCCTATTCACAAGTTCAAGCCCTGCGTCAGGCTCTGTGCTGACAGCTCAGAGCCTGGAGCCTACCTTGGATTCTGTGTCTCCATTTCTCTTCTGTCCCTCCCCTGCTTGCACTCTGTCTCTCTCAAAATTAAGTAAATATTCTAAAAACATTTTAAAGGGGTGCCTGGGTGGCTCAGTCGATTAAGCATCCGACTTTGCCTCAGGTCATGATCTCACAGTTTGTGAGTCTGAGCCCCACCTCGGGCTCTGTGCTCACAGCTCAGAGCCCGGAGCCTGTTTCAGATTCTGTGTCGCCCTCTCTCTCTGCTAGCGCTCTCTCTCTCTCTCTCTCTCTCTCTAAAAAATAAACATTAAAAAAATTTTTAAAATACATTTTTAAAAATAAACCTTTAAAAATTAAAAAAAAAAATTCATTGGAACAGAAAGTAGATTGGTAGTTTTCAGGGCTAAAGAGAGGGGGCATAAGGGGTAACTCTTCAGTGGATACAGGATTTTATTTTGGACTTATGGAAATGTTTTAGAACTAAAATGGAGGTGGTAGTTGCACAACATTGTGAACATACTAAATGCCACTGAATTGTTCACTTTAAAATGATTAATTTTGGGGCGCCTGGGTGGCGCAGTCGGTTGAGGTCCGACTTCAGCTCAGGTCACGATCTTGCAGTCAGTGAGTTCAAGCCCCGCGTCGGGCTCTGGGCTGATGGCTCAGAGCCTGGAGCCTGCTTCCGATTCTGTGTCTCCCTCTCTCTCTGCCCCTCCCCCGTTCATGCTCTGTCTCTCTCTGTCTTAAAAATAAATAAACGTTGAAAAAAAAATTTTTTTAAATAAAAAAAATAAAATAAAATGATTAATTTTATATCATGTAAATCTCACCTCAATCTAAAAAAATCCACTGATAGAGAATTTATGGAACTATCAGAAAAATATAATTACAAAGTCTACTATACCTTCTGCTCCAGCTGAGACCATTATGTACAGCCACCTGGGTCAATCAATCTCAGTTGGAAGGAATTCCGTGAGGACAACATAAGCCAGATCTAATAAGAGTATTGATTTTGAAGCAGAACGTAGAGAAAAAGCCAGAAATACCCCTGGATGTAAACAAAAGAAAGAATAGCTAGAAATATGGGTTGCTAATGAGCACCCATCACTGATTTCCAACTGATACTATTTTTATTATTCTATCATCAGAAATCTTCAAAGTCCTGAAAAGCATCTAAATCCTAAGAGTACGTTTTCCCCCTTAGAACCAAATAAGCTGGTGTGCCTGAAAGCCCAGTACTTAAAATGGAAATAACTGAGGGGGGGGGGGTGCTTTATAGGATCTTAAAATAGAGCTCGTATGTGAAATTTTATTTTTCTTTATAGAACATACACTACTAGCTTTGCTGCATGTTCAAACTTCATGTACATTTTAGATTTAAGCCAATCATGACTTCGCTATTTTCAAATATCTCATATGGTCTATGCCATTTGCAAAAGGGGCAAATGCTCCTGAATCCAGCCAAACAAAGGATTGTTATCATTAAATTACCATCCCCCTGCTGCAAATCCTCAAAAGATGAGAAGAACGGTTACTATGTAGATCAAATGGCTTCTCTCTTCCTCTATTGATCTCTTAGATTATTTGATTGCACTCATGTTTTATGCTGATATTTGACAAGCTTACTCAGTGGGGGTGGTGACTAGCTAAAATTTATAAATTCTTGCTTACAATCCCTTGAAACACACAGAAATACAGACACATAGCCCAGGATTATAATAAGATACGGTGAATCACACTGCAGATATTTAAAGATTTGTTTCTACAGTTCTTTAGTGATTCCGAATAAAATAAAACAGAAAGTTCAGGCTACAAAGAAAAATGAAGATTGATCTTGGAGGGGTCTCCAGGCTCCCTTCCTCATCGATTAATTACCATACATCACCACATGGCCACTCCCTCCCCTGGTGAGGCAATTGGTCTCTGTGTGTAAGTCTGAGACATTTCATTCTAGCTCTATTGTATGTTCTTATTAATAGGGGCTATAGAATGTTAGCAGCGGGTAGCCAAAATCATAAATATAAGGGCTGGAGTTTTAGAATATGATCAGTAGCAGGTCTAGTTAGTTGCTGCATACTGTGCAGGGCAAAAAAGGTATTTTTCCTTAGAAGTATTTATTATACATTTTTCGTAAGTAATTTCTGTGCCCGACGTGGTGCTCAAACTCAAGACTCCAAGATCAAGAGTTGAACACTCTACTAACCTAGCAAGCCAGGTGCCCCTAGAGGTGCTTACTAAAACAGATAAGGGGTTCTTGGCTGGCTCAGTCAGGAGAGCACGTGACTCCCAGTCTCAGGATCGTGAGTTCAAGTTCCACATTGGGCATGGAGCCTACTTAAAAAAAAAATTAACTCACTTAGGTTTACTTATTATGCCACAAATAGGAATAAATGAGAAGTGTAACTTCCATTTCCCATGATTTCCTGCCATAAAGATTCATAAATGACATATGGAGTTCCTGATGTCCTTCAGGGCTAGACAAATCTTTTATCTTTACCTCAAGCCAGACTGAGCTCAGTAAAAGGAACTCCTGGCAACTGAAATTGTCTAAGGACTAATCTAGTCTGCAAAGTATAAGCAGCAGAGCTAAGACTAGAATTAGAGTGAAAGCAGAATCCAGGTCTGACGTTAGAGGCTGTGTCCCTGTCCCTCGCCTGGTTATCCATAGAAGGAGGTGAGTAGAGAAAATACATCAGAAAGAAGACAGGAAAAATAACAAACGTTTCAACATCAGTCTTTTAATATTAGCGGACCCCACCACTCATTAGAAAGGAACTAATGCAGCAAAGTAATCTAAGAAGTGACTACATAGGGACCATATTTGAATTTGATAGTAGACTATATGCCAGCTAAGGTTCTGAATACTTCCCATATTCATTAATTCTCATAACATCTCTTTGAGTTAGGTTCCTTTGTCCCTATTTACAGATCAGAGAAGTCATATAACATGTCCAAGACCACATGCCTTGCAGGAAGCAAATCTGGGAATCAAAGCTATGCAGTCTGGCTTGAAAATTCACGTCCTTAACCATTATGCAATACTGCCTCTATGTCTTTTTTTAGATAAAAAAATCTGTCCTGGAAACTTTTGCCATCTTCAATCTCTAATTTAAAATATTATTCACCCAGCTTTTCTCTTGGGAAAACATTTTCTTAAAAACATTCAAAGAAAAAAAATCTGTTCTCATTTATATGAAAATATTATCACAATTAGAACCTCTGTAAAACTACAGACATCATCAGAACAGAATCAAAATGTAAAGATCAAACCATAATATCCGTTCCATGTAAGTAAATATTTGGCATGCTTTCAGGAGATCGATATGACATTTCATCTGTGAAATGACCATTAATCTCAATAGGTGATAAAATTTAGATTTCATCAGTGCAGTTTTGAAGAGATGCCAATAATCAAACTCATTTGCAGAACAACATACTGAAAAGGGATAAAAACGAGGACCTACCCTTTGGTCAGGATCTACTGAAGAAAACAGAGACAAACATTCAGAATCAGCATCTGCTCGAATCTTTTCTATTACTAGGGGTTTCCAAGATGAGAAAACACACTACAGAGGTTGCAACTCTTAGAATTTTAAAGAAAAAAAAAAAAAACTTACAAGTTTAGTCACACATACATGTGATAAACCAATTACAACTCGGTGATCCTACAAGAATACTCATCTAGGATCGAATCACAGAGGATACACTTAGAGCTGTTGGCACAGAGGCTGACCTGGGGCTTGAACTTACAAACCATGAGATCATGACCTGAGCCCAAGTCAGACGCTGAACCGACTGAGCTACTCAGGCATCCCGGTAGAGGTATTACTTTCAAGAATTCAAAGTCACTGTAGCAGACTCATTGTGTGCATGTATAGAACTGTGTTAGCTTGGGGACCAGAGAAGGAACTGTCAGAGACAAGAATGTCACTGAATCAACAGGCAAGGGCAATGCAGTAGAAGCAGAGGGGGAGCTCAGTGAAGCCCAAGGTCAGAGAAAATGACTTTGGCCCATACTAGAGAGAAAAGATTGGGACGGATCTAAGGGAGGAACTGAGAAATCTCCAAGCACACGTTCTGCCAAACTACAACTACCACAAACTATCCCTCTGGGCATCTTTGCTTAGTGTCACCTCCGAGAGGGTTTAGGTAAAAACAAAGTGTGCCAAACAGCTATGCCAAACAAATTTACTCTTATAAGGCCACTGAAGCTGGGTTCTGAAATCCGTACTTCATATACTCTTATTTGTTTAATTTTGTTTACAGTAAAAATTCTTTTTGAAAACTCTTTGATCTTATCTCATCATCACTGAAGGCGTGCTGTTGCTGGGGGCGGCCAGGCTAACCCAAGACAAGTCGGCATTTGTCTGTTCTTGCTTGTGCTTCTCCCACATCCGAGTCCTTGACCCTCTGGTTATTTGAAGACAGCTACCTTGTATTGTCCTGCCGTAAGTTTTTTCCTCTCCAAGTTAACCGTAAGCAACTGCTCAACCTTTGCTCGTTTTTGTTCTGGGTCTTATACCCTATCCCATTACCCTCCCATCTCTCAGTAGTTAGGTATGTTACCCAGAACTGGTACAACATGAATCAGACATTGGAAGTATTAACTCCCTTGATCTGAAACTGTATTTCTGTCGACGAAGCCGAAGATCACACTGATTTTAGGGGTAGAGATTTGAAAGCCAATCAATCAACTTTTTTTTTTTTTAACATTTATTTATCTTTGAGAGACAGAGAGAGATAGAGCACAAGTGGGGGAGGGGCAGAAAGAGAATGAGACACAGAATCCGAAGCAGGCTCCAGGCTCTGAGCTGTCAGCACAGGGCCCGATGCGGGGCTCGAACTCACAAACTGAGTTCATGACTGAAGTCAGATGCTTAACTGACTGAGCCACTCAGGTGCCCCCGGTGTTCTTCATTACTTGGTTTACTGCCTGGTGGGAACAATAGGCCAAATAGATATAACCAGATATAACCTAGTTCTTTGGAATTCTTTTATTATTTTTTTTTATTTTTCAGAGAGAGATGGAGTGCGAGTGGGGAAGAGACAAGAGAGAGAGGGAGACACAGAATCCAAAGCAGGCTCCAGGCTCTGAGCCGTCAGCACAGAGCCTGATGTGGGGCTCAAACCCACAAACCGTGAGATCATGACCTGAACTGAAGTCGGACGCTCAACCTACTGAGCCACCCGGGTGCCCCCTTGGGAGTCTTCGAGGTCAAGTCCAGGAGGAAGCAAAAATACAAACGATAGATCTCCTTGTGACTCTTATAGTATTTACCAGTGTCTGCTTTTTATTAAGATTCTGAGAGATGTATGTTAGGCTGTGAGTTCTTTGAAGGAGATCACTCCTTTCATTTTAATCTTGTCCACACAATATCTAAAAAGCGCTAACGTTTTGACTTGCTTATCGCATAAGTGTTTATCAAGTAATTACATTTAATATTCTGCTTTAAAATAAGTATTTTCCTATGTTACTGAGCCCTTGGAATATCCTGTCCTTGTATGCCAAAGACCTTGGGCCACAGGGGGAGAGTTTAGCCTAACAATGTGACTCCTGGTGAATGCCTGTTTTTGTATACTTGGGGCCCTGGGACATGCTGTATCAGTTTGAGCAGTGGGTGGGTGCTGAACTCTTGATGGCTGAGTCAATCATATGGGCACTGGCTGCCTGCATGACTCATTCCCATTAAATCCCCTGGACACTAAGGTTCAGGTGAGCTTCCCTGGCTGGCAACAGTTTTCGTATGTCACGTATCATTGCTGAAAGGATTAAACACTGTCCCGTATTCTCTGTGGGAAGACAACCGAAAGCTTATGCCTGGTTTCTCCTGGACTCGGCAATATACATCTTTCCCTTTGCAGATTTTAATCTGTATCCTTTTACTGTAATAAACTACAAGCATAAGTATAAGGAGTCCTTCTAGTGAACCGCTAAACCTGAAGGCAGTCTTGGGGTGCCTGGCTGGCTCAGTCAGGAGAGCATGCAACTCTTAATCTCAGGGTCGTGAGTTCAAGCCCCAAATTGGGCATAGAGCCTACTTAAAACAAAACCTGAAGGTAGTCTTGGGAATCCCTGACAAAGATATGTTAACATGGGACAAGAATAAAAATAGCAACTAATTTGGGTAAGAAACATTTAAGAGGCAATGAATTCCATAGTTGCTATTCTGTCCACTGTCAAATAACAGCATCTAGTAAAATCAGTGAAGATGTTTATAAAATAACAATTTGATGGTATTTTAACTAATTTGGATACCTTATCTCGTAAGGAATTTTGGTTTTGTTTCAATCCACAATAAATATGAACACTTCAAAATAGGTTAAAATAAATTTTTATTAAAAATTTTTATTAAATGTTAGAAGAGATTTATACACAATTCACAACTTCTTTACAAAACAATCGCCAAACCTCATTCGTTTCTATACGCAGACTTGGAAATTTTGCAGTGAAATAGGGTTTACAAAATATTGTTTTAGAAAGTATCACAATGCTAATTTTAGGCAAAATAACATTTAAAACTGAAATCTTTGCACGTGAGCAAACTCTTAAACACCCGTATTCTTTATCCCAGTGACAAAGTAATGGGACAATGAACATAAACTGACTTACTGAGGAACAGTGAGTAAGTATTCTGTAAACTTGCAAATTCACTCGTTTATTTATTACTTTGAGAAGCAGTGGTGTTATAAGGTACTGACAACCAAACTACATACTCAAAGTGAATGCTAATCAAACTAACATTCAAACAATAAAGATAATGTTTCAAAGAGGCATCCCTTGTTGTTAAGATATGTTAAAGGAGTCTTTATTACACTGAAGGCTTACAGTACAGGCCATAAACCCTGCAGGAGACAGTCTCTTCACACAGAATGATAATTCATCCCTTTTAGAAGTATATATCATCTCTGTAGTAGTATTGCTGGTAAAAGAAAGACACGTGTTCCAAATATGATGGCAACATACAAAAGTGGCCAGTAGTTTTGGTCTTTGTCCAAGAGGTACACTCTGTAGTTTAACAAAGCCTGGCTTTGAATCTTCAGTTCGAAAGCATCCTTCTTTTCCAAAAGTATGACTGCCCAACGGATACCATTCCAGAGAGCAGAATCCTAACCGCCAACGGGAAAGGGATATGGCTCAACAAAGAAGAAAATAGTAACCGATTTACCTCAAAGATTAGGAAGCAAAATCAATGTCAAAGTATTTGAGATCACAAGGAATTTAAAAATTTAATGCTCTGAAAATTTCCCCCTGAGCTATGGATGGTTTTTATATATAGTTTCTAGTAAAACAGATGCATTCTGTCATTCCAAGTTGTACTTATAAATGTTATGAATCTACGTGCTGAAAATAGATAAGTTATGTCTCCAGTAGCACAAAATGGTAGCTATTACATGTTGTGTGGAAATCTTTGGTGAAATGCAATCCTGCAGAAGCCTCATTATTTCGTTTCCCTCCTCCTAATGCTGCTAGAATCTTCAAGTAATTTTCAGAGGAGAAACCACAAGACCATAATGGAGGACCAGCAGACCATCCTGAAAAGAAAAAAAAGTGTTTTGCAGTTATTTGAAAACCGGTTATGCAAACAATCAAGTCAAGTCAGATACGGTTTATTTTTCATAGCCCAACACTAATGTGAAATTCTTTGATTTAAAGAAAATAAAGGGTCCAAGTAAATAGACTTACTTATTCATTCACCTTATCACCAAATATTCCCTGCCACTGTGCCTTTTTAAATGACTCTCAAAGGTAATTCTGAAACTCCACAATTAGCCAGGGATGTTTGTGGCTAAACAGTTCTCTGAAAAGAACTCAAAGAGATACACCTTTCCTTCTGCGTGGACTACTTTCCTGAAAAAAGACTCAATTATCATAAAACACCATGGATCTGTGAAGAAATTAAACATTTATTTCCACATAAATGCAGCTCACTACCATTCACTGTGAAGAAAACTGTGGAACTCTTACCCGTTTAATACATTATACATTTTAACTGTGCCTAAAAGACTGTTCACAACACAGTTTAACCTTTCTTTGATGTCTAGAGTCATCATTATGAACACTGAATACACTGTTCTGTAACACAGTGACGTCTTCGGTCTCTGGGCAACTTAACCCTACACTAAATGACTCCAGGTACTGTGTTTCTGAATCTTTTCATCTGCTCTTTTGGGTTTCTGTCTCGTCTTTTGATAATCAGGTCTTAAACCTTTGTGTTCTCACCAAGTCCGCATCCAGGAAGCAATCCACCTTTTAAAGGTGCTATTTCTTTCTTTCTTTAATGTTAATTTATTTTTGAGAGAGAGAGCGAGAGAGCAAGAGAGCGAGAGAGAGTGCGCGAGCAGGGGAGGGGGCAGAGAGGAAGACAGAGGATCCCAGGCGGGCTCTGCGCTGACAGCAGAGAGATCATGACCTGAGACAGTGACCCGAGCTAGCAGTCAGGACACTTAACCAATTGAGCCACCCAGGTGCCCCTAAAGTGCTATTTCTAACCTACTATGAACTGGAAAAGTAACTTGTTGGGGAGTATGCCATGAGCAATGGGCTGACCCTGAGCAACACAGAGGGGGAATGGTGACATGCACGCCTTGCATTTCCAATCACATTCTAGCCATTTCTCTCTTCTTTGTTAAGCTTTTCCACGGTTCTACTTCCTCATCTCTCATTTATTACACAATTCACTGCAATCTGGATTCTGTTCCTGGCAACTCTAGTGAAAGCTCACCAGAATTCTAGGAAAGGGTTCACAAATTCAAAGGCCTACCTACAAGGGCCAGGAAAGTAACATAGATGAATATGTGAGTTAGGCATGTGAGCCCATAGGGAAAGTGGAGACCACTGGTAAACCAGAGAGCAGATGTGTAGCTACAGGAATTTAAACTCAAAAATATTTACAACACAATAAGCCATGTAAAACACAATTTCATACTATGCTTGGCCCATGGACCATCAGATCTATTCTAGACTAATTAGCCTAATCTAAGTAAATGAATTTATATTCTAACACAAACAGATTCTATCAATGTTCTTACAAGAATACAAATTACATTTTACATGTTAATTTTTTGCATGTAGTTATTCATGTTTCAGAAATGAAAGCATCATTTGCAAAATATAACATGCTGAGATGTCAAACTGAAAATAGCTTACAAGTGGTTTTAAAACCTCAAAACAACTTCAATGTATGTATAAAATCACATTTTATGAAATGAAATAATTATAATTCAAGTCTCTATGTCTATTATATTTATATTCTATATACATAGATATAAATATTATTTGTATTTTGTAGTTAGAGATGTCTCTATCCATGGTCTTCTTGAACTATCCAAACAGAATGAGTCTTCTAAAATTTAAGTCAGAGTAGGTCACTTCTGTGCTTGGCTTAAATCTCTCCAAAAATAATTTCCCATATTAATTTCCCAATTAAAATCCAAAGTTCATACTATGGCCTATAAAGTCCTGCACATGGTTTTATTCTGACTGCCCAGATCTCAGCTCCTACCATTCTCCTCCCCTTTCCCACAGAAGGTATATTATTCATTTAGCTGAGAGGTCCTGAGAGTCCATGAATCTTACATTGTTGTCAATGAGGACTTTAATTGTATTATAGGTTAAGTTCAGGGACTTGCTCATCTCTGAATCTCCCTACGTGTCTAGAATAGTGCTCTGTAAATATAATAAAACCTTGGATTGTGAGTAACTTGTTTTGTGAGTGTTCTGCAAGATGAGCAAACATTTCTAATAAATTTTAACTTGATAAACGAGTGGTATCTTGCAATATGAGTAGTACATGATGCTGAACATCACAAGATCACAACTGAGCCAATGGTTCTACTCTCTCTCTCTCTCTCTCTATGGGGGATTGTGGGTGATCATCTCCCATGCTCGGATCTTAGGCCACGGTGTTTGGCAGAAATCAGTGATTTTTCAGAACACTGGAAGGTACCCACACAACTGGCACTAGTGTATTTTTTGTCACTTCAAAGCACCTATGGACAGTCCTTTGCTTGTCCATACAAGAGTAAGCTTAGGAATGCTTTGCTTCATTCTAGGTCAGGCTGACTGCAGATATAGACCCTTTCGTCTGCTGCCTTATTGCCAGTTACATTAAATACAGTATATGACAAGAGTTCATTAATACTGTACTATAGGCAACATCTGTGTGAGTATATACAATGGCCCCCATGCAGAAAAAGATTCCATTGAGCTAAAAGACAGCAGTGGTTCCATTAGTGATAGTGAAAGTCTTCCTACATAATAACCCTCCTCTCTCCTCTCCCTCACACGAGCCACAAAGGTTTTCAAAGGTAAGTACAGGTTAATTTATTTTTCTTTATATTTTATGTTTTCCTTATTATTTTATATTATATTACAGTATTGTAATCATTCTGTATGAATATTTTGGGGTTGTGGAATGAATCATCTGAGTTTCCATTATTTCTTATGGGGAAATTCATTTAATACAAGTGCTTTGGATTACAAGGATGTTTCCGAAATGAACTATGCTCGCAAACTAAGGCTTTACTGTATGTTTTAAAAAATATTTCTTTAAGAGACAGTACCCACAAGTAGGGGAGGGGCAGAGAGAGAAGGAGAGAGAATCCCAAGCAGGCTCCACACTGTCAGTGCAGAGCCTTAACCAGGGCTTGATCCCATGACCTGTGAGATCATGACCTGAGCTGAGATCAAGAGTTGGCCACTTAACCAACTGAGGCAGCCAGGTGCTCCAGTAAATATTTTTTGAAGTAATATTTTCTACCTACTCCACTGGGATTTTACTCCTAGTTTCTTACATTTCTAATCAAGTAAGCTTAATTTTTTAAAAGATAATCATTTTCTAAGATTTTTGAAGTTTAACATTATAAAATTTTTAGGAAATGGCTTTGTTTATACCTCTAAGTATGCTTTAGTTATCGAAGAAATAATTTTGTTTCTATATTTTAGGAAGATTCTTTTAAACTGTTACTAAAATGTAGACAGTTGGCAAGGTACTATATTTCTAAAAATGTGTTAACAATAAATTGAATAATCACCTGAAAAAGTATTTGGTTACCCTTCTGTTAAGAGCCTGAGCTTTAAGTTCAAATTTTCAACAGTTGACTGTTGATTCTATGACTAACTAGCCAAGTGATCCTGGACAAGGTATGCAACCTCTGTACATCAATTTTCTAAATTATAAGATCCACCAATGGATGTTAGAATAGAGGGCCAAATTTGAAGAGAAACAGGATAACTGCATAGTTTCAAAGTATCTCCCCCCACATTATCAATTCCAAAGAGAAAAACCTACCAGTATTAAATATCTCCTGATGATACTCTGAGAATGGCACATCACTTGTACGTGATGTGCCAAAAACGCATAACCTCAATCTAGTCATGAGAAAACATCTGACAAACCCAAATGAAAGACAGTTTATAAAATCACTGACCAATACTCTTCAAAAGTATCAAAGTCATGAAAACAAGAAAGAACTGGAGAACTGGGAGAAGACAAGGAGACATGATGACTAAATACAATGTGGATCCTAGGACAGAGAAAGGACAACCATGGGAAAAGTAGCAAAATCCAATGTCTGCAGTTTTGTTAACAGTATTGTAACAATGTCAATATCTTAGTTTTGATGATTGTACTGTGGTCATGGAAGACGTTAACACTAAAGGATGCTGGGTGAGATCTACATAGGAACTTTCATACTATTTTGTAACTTTTCTCTAAGTCTTAAAGTATCTCAAAATAACATTTTAAAAAAGATAAAAGGAGATAGTAATTGTTATCTTTTTTAAAGTTTACTTATTTATTTTGAGAGAGAGAGAGAGAGATAAAGAGTAAGCATGAGTAGGAGAGGAGCACAGAGAGGAGAGAATCCCAAGCAGGCTCTGCTATCAGCACAGAAGCCTACGCCAGGCTTGATCCCATGGAACTGTGAGATCATGACCTAAGCTAAAATCAAGAGTTGGACATCTAACTAACTGAGCCACCCAAGCACCCCATTAATTGTTATCTTTTAAGGTTGTTGTGAGGCTTACACAAGATAACACATGTTCTGGGGCACCTGGTTGGCTCAGTCAGTGGAGTGTGACTCTTGATCCCAGGGTTGTGGGTTTGAGCCCCACGATGGGTATAGAGATTACTTAGCTCAAGAAATGTTAATTATTAGTGGTATTGTCTTTTTCTGAACTCTAAGCAATTTCACATCATATATGTGTTTTTCCTTAGTCTGGCAGGCTTATCAATGGATTTCCCTTTTTCTTTTCACTTTTCAACCCAAATAACTTCAAGACTAAGTCCTAACACCATTTCATTCTATCACTAAGCTGGCTATGTTGCAAAAATAATTACATTTCATGCAACTTCATGTCTTTTTTCTTGCTCAAGGAAAAGCCAGCTACGTTTTTCAAAGAAACAGAAAGGTGACAAAGTCCTCTTTCTTCTTTGTAAATCACATATAAAATTCAAGTTAATAATGACAGCCATTAAAAAAAAGTAATGGTCCCCAATCATGGTATGCTAATTACTTTTGTTACTCTGACAAATTGTTATCACAACTAAAGTATACCTATAAAACTAAAAGATAATTACAACCTATAATATTGCAGTAAAGAACAGTTAACCTTGGAGCATCTTTCTAATACTCAATTACATATAAGTTTCATTAGCAAAATTACAAAATTTGTAATTTCTTTAAAAAATCCAAATACCAGGGAACCTGGGTGGCTCAGTCAGTTGAGTGTCTGACTCTTGATTTCAGCTTAGAGTCGTGATCCCATGGTTGTGGGATCGAGCCCTACATCAGGCTCTGCGCTGAGTGTGGGGCCTGCTTGGGATTCTCTTTATCCTTCTCTCTCTCTCTCTCTCTCTCTCTCACAAAAAAAAAAAAAAAAAAAAAAAAAGAAATCCAAATGCCATTTAAAAAGTTATGAAAAACTGTGAATGACCATGAAATGGCAATTAGTATTAATTTGGAGGTTACAATAAAATATTAATGAGTAAGCAAATCTGCATTGATCAGCTGTATATTCTTTTGGGCCCTACTTAGTTCGCTCACTATCATGTCTGAGATTCATCCATGTTGATGGATATGGTAGTTGTATTTAATTGTATGTATATGTCACAATTTTTTACTCATTTTTTGTTGGGCATATGGGTTGCTTCCAGTTTGTGGCTATCATGATCAAACTATTATCAACTACCTTGTACATGTCTTGTGGTAGACATAATATTCATTTCTATCAAGTCTATACTCAGGAATGGAATTGCTGGGGAATAGGGTGTACATCCATGGCTTTAGTAGGTACCACCAAAAGAATGCCAAAGTGGCTGAACCAGTTCACACCCCCACTAACCACGCACGTAAATTCTAGTTGCTCCACACCCACACCAACACTTAGATTCTGAGTCTTTTGCATTTTGCTAGGTCAACTTGGCCAAACTAGAACTATATTTCCCCAAATCCCTCCCCTGTTAGGTTAGCCAATAGAGATTTGTGTAAGATAAGATGTGCCAAGTGGAAGGAGGCAGAAGCCATTATGCTCACGTCATCATAGAACACCTGATGCTCGTTCAGCTTATACACATTGTTGCTGGTATGCTGGCTCACATTGTAGGGACAGGAAGGCAGCCAGGCCTGCCACTAATTCCTCTTGCTCCCACAAAAGCTCCACCTTCAGCTTCTCTGAGTTCTGGGCCAAAGACCACCAGCTTTGTCTACAGATCACCCATGTCACTGAAGATGGAACTGATGAGACACACATTCCAGTTTCTCCTTACAGGTTCCAATTTATTCTCACTATTCCCCACTCATGACGGTCTTTTCTTCCAACTGCTGCCCTGTTGATTTACAATGACTACTGGTCCATAGGCACTATCTTTCAATACACTTCTTCACCGGCCCCTGCAGTTGTTTAAGGTATAATTCTGTAATATTCATTTGGGTTCTATTTCTCCAATGGAATCCTAACTGTTAAAACTGATGAATCCAGAGGTGCCTGGGTGGCTCAGTCAGTTAAGTGTCCGACTCTTGATTTTAGCTCAGGTCATGATCTCAGGGTTCGGGAGATTGAGCCCCTTTTTGGGCTCTGCGCTGACAGTGCAGAGCCTGCGTGGAATTCTCTCTCTCTCTCTGCCCCTCCCCTGCTCACTTGCTCTCAAAATAAATAAACTTAAGGGGCACCTGTGGCTCATGTGGTTAAGCATCCAACCCCGGCTCAGGTCATGATCTCACAGTTCCTGAATTTGAGCCCCATGTTAGGTTCTGTGCTGACAGCTCAGAGCCCGGAGCCTGCTTCGGATTCTGTGTCTCCCTCTCTCTCTGCCCCGCCCCTGCTCACACAATCTCTCTGTCTCTCAAAAATAAATAATAAACGTTAAAAAAATAAAATAAGAATCGGGGCGCCTGGGTGGCTTGGTTGGTTAAGCGTCCGACTTCGGCTCAGGTCATGATCTCATGGTCCGTGGGTTCGAGCCCCGCATGGGGCTCTGTGCTGACAGCTCAGAGCCTGGAGCCTGTTTCAGATTCTGTGTCTCCCTCTCTCTCTGCCTCTCCCCTGTTCATGCTCTGTCTCTCTCTGTCTCAAAAATAAATAAACATTAAAAAAAATTTTTTTTTAATAAAAAATAAAAATAAATAAACTTAAAAAAAATAAAACAAAAAACTGGTGAATCCAGGTAAAGCATAGGTGAATGTTCACTGTGCTATTTCTATGACTTTCCTAAAGGTTTAAAAAATTTTCAAAGTATAGAGGTGGCTGGGTGGCTCAGTTGGCTGAGCATCCACTTCAGCTCAGATCATGATCTCAGTTTATGAGTATGAGCCCCACATTGGGCTCACTCCTGTTGGCATGGAGCCTGCTTTGGATCTTCTGACCCCCTCTCTCTCTACCCCTCCCCTGCTTGTGTTCTCTGTCTCTCTCTCTCAAATAAATAAACATTAAAAAAATTTTTTTTCAGAGTACAAAGATTAATATAACACCTTTGTAACCAGTACTCAGTTTTATTGAGTATTAACACTTTTGTTTCAAATTTCTTTTTAAAGTGATGTGAATTTTACATCTTCCTGTCTGAAAGAATAAAGTGTTACCAACCCTCATTAAATCTGAGTGGTGGGTGCAAGGAAATCTGTAGCAAATTGGTAAAAAGAAAACCATGCAAAAAATAAATAAAATTCTCCACAATAGACCAGTCATTAGGCTGCAGAAATTTCGGCCATAGTTCTTTACAGGTTGGTGGTAAAGTACAGCCACAAAAATCATATCAAAATATACCAATTCTTTGTTTCCTATCGAAGAAAACATACACCTTCCCTATGATCCAACAATTCCACTGCTAGTTAGTTGTCCAAAGTAAGTGAAAGCAAAACTGATTTAAAAAGATGAGGAGAAGGGGCGCCTGGGTGGCTCAGTCAGCTAAGTGTCCGACTTTGGCCCAGGTCACGATCTCACGATCCGTGAGTTCGAGCCCCGCGTCCGGCTCTGGGCTGATGGCTCAGAGCCTGGAGCCTGCTTCTGATTCTGTGTCTCCCTCTCTAACCCTCCCCCGTTCATGCTCTCTCTCTGTCTCAAAAAATAAATAAATGTTAAAAAAAAATTTAAAAAAAAAATGAGGAGGAGGAGGAAGAAAATGTATACTTGTGTTCATAGTATATTTGTATTTTTTTTATTTTTTTTGTATTTTATTTGTATTTTTTTATTAAAATGTTTTATTTATTTTTGAGAGAGTACAAGCAGGGGAAGGGAAGAGACAGGGGGACACAATATCCAAAGCAGGCTCTGCATTGACAGCAGTGAGCCAGATGTGGAGCTCGAACTCACAAACTGCGAGATCATAACCTGAGCTGAAGTTGGACGCTCGACCGACCGAGCTACCAGGTGCCCTGCTACTTTATTTGCATTAGCCAAAAAGGGGAAATAACCCAAGTGTCCATGAATAGGAAAATGGATAAAATATGGCATGTTATACAATGAAATACTATGCAGCAATGAAAAGAAACAAACTATTGCTACATGTAACCACATGGATAAATTTCAACATGAGGGATGAAAGATGCCAGACACAAAAGAGTACTTGATTCCACTTACATGACATTCCAGAATAAACAAAATTAATCTATGGTAAACACAGGTATAAATATTTATGATCCTGGATTAGGAAATGGTTTCTCAGATATGACACCAAATACAGAAGGAAAAAGGGGTGCCTGGGTGGCTCGGTTGGTTAAACGACCGACTCTTGATCTGAGCTCAGGTCATGATCTCGTGGTTCCTGAGTTGAAGCCCTGTGTCGGGCTCTGTGCTGACAGGGCAGAGCATGCTTGGGATTCTCTCTCTTCTCTCTCTCTGCTCCTCCCTTGTTCACATATACTTGTGCGTGCGCGCGCTCTCTCTCTCAAAATAAATAAATAAATACATACATACATACATACATACATAAACTCAAAAACAAAAACAAAAAACAAAAAACAAAACAAACAAACAAACAAAAAAACCCAGAAGGAGCAAAAGGAAAACCAGATAAAATGCACTTCATTATAAAAACTTTGTGTTTCAAAGGTCATCGCAAAGAAAATAAAAAGACAACCCACTGAATGGGAGAAAATTTTTACAAATCAGATATCTGATAGTGGATGAGTATACAGAAGATATGAAAAACTCTTATAACTCAATAATAAAAATTCCCAATTTTTAAAAATGGGCAAAGGATCTAAATAGAAATTTCTCCAACGATATACAAATGGCCAGTAAACACACGAAAAGATCCTCAACATGATTAGTCATCAGGGAAATAAAATCAAAACCACTACGAGATGCCACTGCACACCCAATAGGATGGCTATAATCAAATAAACCAAGGGGTGTCTGAGTGGCTCAGTCGGTCAAGCGTCCAACTCTTGATTTTGGCTCAGGTCTGTCTCTCGCTCTCTCTCTCTGCCCCTTCCCCTCTTGTACTCTCTCTCTCAAAATAAATAAACTTAAAAAAAAAAAAAAGAAAATTATGGAATCTTTATTAAAACCGTTGATAACATTTCTTTCATTAAACAACGTGCCTGTCAGGCAGAAGTACGATAAAGTCTAGGACCCACCTGCATTGCTGCATCACCAATCGCACGTCGGATCTCCCTTAGAGTCTGATACTGCTCCAACAAGTGATCGCCACAGATGATATCTACCTATGGGCAAATAAGAGTATCAGATTGCTTTCCTGCTTCAAAAAACCATATGAAAAAAATTAAGAAAAACCTACATAATTATTTCCAAACTAGACTTTGCTATTTTATTTTAGACAGATTAAACACTCTCAAGACATATTTTAAAAACTTGCTATAAAAATAAAGTAAAATGGAAGGGGTATTAGAAGACATAGCAGGATAATAGTATAGTACAGCAGGCACTCAAAATGTTCCCTTGAATCTCTGAGAATAAATAAAATCACATTTGATATATTCAGCATAAGGCAGCACGGGAAGGTACATTTTTTTAAGTTCCATGATAAAATTGTTAAAAGGGTATATAATACTTAAAAAGGCTTTTAGTTACTTGAATAATTCTCTTACAAGGACTATCTCACTTTGCAACAATGAAGAGTCTAACAGTGACATCAAGTGCACACTAAGGGAGCTGTTTTATAAATGGAACATCTTAAGATTTTTTAGTTCTTTGGGAAGTCAAAGCTCTAAGATAAATCTTTTACGGTGAATGCTCTAGAAAGAATGACATTCAGTGACATACTACAAGGTAGTAAGATTCCAGTATACTTACTTGCTAAGACAGAAATGCAAATCTTCAATCTTTCTTTGTCTTTCAAGGAGTGCTCCTTTCCCATTGCCTTTAAATGGGGTCAGGTTCTTGATGTCTTATTCATATAGATCCCTTCATTGACTACATCTCCTAAGGTCACTGTTTAGTTTATGGTGGGACAGTTCTTCTTGTCCTCTAACCCAGAATAGAATATCACCTCTGACTCTTAGTTCTCCTTTCCCTTTCTTCTCATACGCAAACAGTTAAAAAGTCCTGCGGCTTCTTTCTTCATAATACCTCTCAGTGTTCCTATCATCCTTTCAGCGGCTACCCCTGGGCTTAAAGCTGAAATCCCCTTCTAACCAGATCTTCCTACTTTCAAATTCTGTGTACTCTAAAATTCCTGTCCAATGCTAACGTTATTAATCTCCTTGAAAGCTTCAGCATAGGTGGGGAAGAATCATAAAAGCAGTTGAATTTCACTGAGAAGCCACTATGTATACCATATGTTATACTATGTATATAATCTTCACATTCTTGTGAGCTAGGTATTATAATGCCCAATTTACAGATAAAAATACTGAGAGGTAAAGACATTTAACTTTCCTAAAGTCGCAAAGCTAGTAACTAGTAAAGTCCAGATCTAAACCCAGGTCTGTCCCCAGGTCTATCTTTCTCCAAAGCCTAAGTGTACATCAGGGGTTAGCAAACTTGTTCTATAAAGGGGTAGACGCTAAATATATTAGGCTTTGTAGGCCCTAGGATCTCTGTCATAGCTTCTCAAATCTGCCACAATAGCATAAAAACAGCCTTAGTATGGCTGCATTCCAATGAAATTTTATTTATAAAAACAGATGGCAGGCTAGATCTAGCCTATGGGCCCGTTTGTCAACGCACATGCTAGATCTTAAGGCATAAACTCCAATTAGTACCAACTTTAAAAAAAAAAAAAGATTTTAAAAAAGTAATCTCTACACCCAATGTGGGGCTCGAACCCACAACCCCGAGATCAAGGGTCACATGCTCCACTGACTGAGCCAGCGAGGTGCCCCCAATTAGTACCAGCTTTTGTGTCTCACACCTACTAGTTTCAATATTGGCAGAGCAAGCCTTGTTTGCAAGATGATTTGAAAGCTATGATAGAATATTTTGTGCACAGACCTCAGATCCATGAAAAACTAAAGAATTTGGAAACAATCATCATGTTTTCATTAAGTATTCAGCAATCCAGAGACCATCACTCTTCATGGGCTTCTCCCCATGGTATACATTTATGGTCTGGTTACTGTATTTTTCTTTTCAACTTAATCTTAACCCCCAGAAGTTGGCCAGTTACTAACAGTTTGATGTGGATGGCCCTAGATGCTATGTGCACATGTGGGATTTTTGTTTTGTTTTTTAAACATGGGATCACGAGAGAGCCTGCGTAGCTCAGTCGGTTAAGTGTCCAACTTTGGCTCAGGTCATGATCTCACAGCTCATGGGTTCGAGCCCTGCATCAGGCTCTGTGCAGACAGCTTGGAGCATGGAGCCTACTTTGGATTCTGTCTCCCTCTCCCCCTGCTCCTCCCTTGCTTGAGTTCTCTCTCAAAAACAAACATTAAAAAAATTAACAAAAAATAAAAAATGGGATCAAGCCACATAAACTGTTCTACAACTTATTTAAAAAACAAAAAGCCTTAGGGGTGCCTGGGTGGCTCAGTCGGTTGAGCGTCTGTCTTCGACTCAGGTCATGATCTCACAGTCCGTGAGTTCGAGCCCTGTGTCAGGCTCTGTGCTGACAGCTCAGAGCCTGGAGCCTGCCTCCTATTCTGTGTCTCCCTCTGTCTCTGCCCCTCCCCCGCTCATGCTTTGTCTCTCTCCCTGTCAAAAATAAGTAAATATTAAAAAAAAAAATTTAAAACCCCAAAAAACCTTAATATAGCATAGACATCTCTGAAGTACAAGGTTACCTCTAATATTGTGTTCCACTGTATAAATATGTCATAACTTTTTATATTTATTTTTTATTTTAGAAAGAGCACAAGTAGGGGAAAGAGAGAATCTTAAACAGGCTCCATGCTCCGCATGGAGCCCAAGGTGGACCTCGATCCCATGACCCTGGGATCATGACCTGTACTGGAATCAAGAGTTGGACAATCAACTGAGCCATCCAGGTGCCCCTGAATATGTCATAATCTATAAATCCATTTCCCTGATAAACATTTAAATTGCTTCTGATTTTACAATACTGATTTTTAAAAGTTACCTGACTGTAAATATTTCATAAATTACTTCATTCAAACAGAGTCACATCTCTGGGTTCCCACAAACATGACCCACATATTTGGTAGTTTGTAGATGGACTCACGGACTCAGCAACACAGCAAGGATATGTGGCCAGATCAGCAAGGGAAAAAGATGTAGGTGGAGTCTGGACAAATCCACACACAGGCTTCCTATGGTCCCCCTCTCGGTTCAGGAGAAGATACACCCAGAGTACTCCTTTTCCTAGCACTGGAAATGCAGCCCACTTGTGCAATGTTTCTGCCCAGGGAAGCCCATTTGAAGTTCAGAGTACAGGGTTTTTACTGAGGGCTGTTCATGTTGGCATTCTCTGCCTGTAACAAGTACTAAGCTCCAGACTCCCAGAAGGAAAGCAGGTATTCATCACAGATCCATTGTATGGTGTAGGCATGGTGAAACACCCTTACTGGGAACTTTCTGCAAGCCAAAATGCTAGGTAGGCAAGGGCCAACTGTAGAAGCAGTCCATTCTAAAGAGAGCAACCTCAGGTTTGCTTTATTAACTCTTTTCCTGTATAATCTTTCTACCTCTGGAGTAGCTAAGTCTCAGGCAGAAAGGTTAACTGTAATATTTCTAACCTCAGAGCAGAAATCAGACTGTGAGGGTAGTCTAAGAAGGCAGGAAAAACCTGTATCTTTTTTTTTTTAAACCCATATAAAAATTTTTTTCAACGTTTATTTTTGAGACAGAGAGAGAGAGAGAGACAGTGTGCAAGCAGGGGAGGGGCAGAGAGAGACAGAGACACAGAATCGAAAGCAGGGTCCAGGCTCTGAGCTGTCAGCACAGAGACCAACGTGGGGCTTGAATTCATGAACCGTAAGATCATGACCTGAGCTGAAGTTGGACACTTAACTGACTGAGCCACTGAGGGGCCCCAAACCACCCCCCCCCTTTTTTTTTACAAGCAAGATCACACTACAGATTCCAAGATAGGATTTTTCACTGAATGAGCTAGTAGCATACTTGTTCACACATGCTCTTCTTTGACAGAAAGTCTTTTTTCTTCGTCTGGCAAATTCCTATACATTCTTCAAGTCCATTCTTTGACTCCTCCAGAGTTAAATCATTCACTCTTGCACTCTTGTCACACTCACCATATCCTATTGTCATTCAGTTGTTTTCTTGTATATCTTCCCTACAACCAAGTCCCTTGGTGGCATAAATTTTCTCTCTCATCTTTGTACTCTTAAGGCCAAGTACATAGATGCTCAATTTAGCATCAATAGGTAATAAATAAATGGTAGGGACATACCATATGATGCATTAGAGTCTGTTTAAAAATTGATTTGGAAACAATTTAATAGTAAGGTTAAGTTCATATCATAAATAACCTATCTTTTAAGATGGAATTAATTATGGTAGGATTAACAATAAAATCTAACATCATTTATTCTACATAAAGAATTTTTAGTGATCAATGTGATGTTTATTTTCTAAGTCTCGTTTCATAAAACAAAAATAAGATCTGACGATCAAACAGTGTACGAAGGAACACAAGAGTAGCTATAAGACAAAATAAAAGAAGACATGAGTTCAATATACCATTGACTCAACCACAGTAATCCAGAGGCACTCGGATTTCTATGTGATGGAATCTATCCAGACAATTACTGATTTCTGATTTTGAATTAACTTAAATCTCTTGTAAGAATACATGATCTGTATTTTTTTAATCTTTCAGAATTGTCTTCCTTTTTTATTTTGGTATGCCACAAATAACTTTAAAGGTAGTTTATTACTTAACAGTCCTGTAGTAATCATTCATTCCTGCTAGAAATAACCCTAAGTGAAGGCCACATACCTATAAACAGAGCACACATTTCCTACTTGGGAATAACTGGTTTAAAGAAGATCAGCATAGCAGGTTCAAGTAACTGGGTTCACCAAGCATTTTATTTTGATTAATGGTTAACTAGCTCAATGTTCTGTTCGTATTAGAAGTAACTCTTGTTTACTCTCTCTTGGATTTAGAAGGTCTAAACAATTTTAGTCACAATCTGCATATTTGATAGTTCTCTGTTCCATCATTTCAACATTTTGGTGAAATAGTAATTTATAAGTGTTACCACCTATATAGTCCCTGAATAGGAAAGAAATATTTACCGAGAAAGCCAAGAACTGACAGAAAGTTAAATGTTGAAGACAAATTTTAAATAATTTTATTTCAGGGGCGCCGGGGTGGCTCAGTTGGTTGAGCATCTGACTTCAGCTCAGATCATGATCTTGCAGTTCATGAGTTCGAGCTCCACATCAGGCTCACTGCTGTCAACACAAAGCCTGCTTTGGATCCTCTGTCCCCCTCTCTCTGACCCTCCCCCACTTGCAGTCTCTCTCTCTCTCTCAAAAATAAACACGTATATACACACACATATATTTTATATATGTGTGTGTATATATGTATATATACGTATATATATAAAATTTTATTTCAAAATGCTGAAAGCCTTGAATTCTATGATATGAAAGAAAAAAACCTACATTTTTACACAGCCAAACCAATTTGGCAACCACATTTCTTAAAACACCAAATGTGAAACTTATAAATGGTAATTCTGTTCTGATCAGTATCTAGCCACAGAGGAAGTAATCTATACCCTACAGAAAGCCCTCTTGGGTGGCATTTCTTACTTTATATAATCAGGTGCCACTCTTCTGAATTCTGCTTTTAGAAATAATAGACTGTTATTGGATCACTTACAATTCTTTGTCCAGGGGTCTCTAATAAGTTACCTTTTTTTTTTTTAATATTTATTTTTGAGACAAAGAGAGAGACAGAGACAGAATGTGAGTGGGGGAGGGACAGAGAAAGAGGGAGACACAGAATCTGAAACAGGCTCCAGGCTCGGAGCTGCCAGCACACAGCCCAACTCTAGGCTCGAACTCACACTGCGAGATCACGACCTGGGCCGAAGTTGGACACTTAACCGAATGAGCCACCCAGGCGCCCCATCTAGTTAGTTACCAGAAGACTAGCAATAACCTCAGGTAAGCTGTGGCTACAAGGTGGCCAGGTAAGTTATTTCCAGTTTTCAGTTGCCATGAGAAATATCTGTTAACTTAATAGCAAATAGTGTTTTAAATAAAAATTATTTCTTCAAATTTTACACATGATGGAGAACAAAATCCTCTTTAAAATTTAAGTAATGAAAGAGCAAAACTATATAGATGTGCGTTGTCAGTGACCCACATTCTATTTAGACTTTATGTTCAACAATACATGAGGTTCGAGTTTCTACCTTATAACAAGAACATATTACATGGCTAGAATGGGAGATCTTTCCTAATGCTCAAAAAACCAATAGGGTCTCTATTAGACAGCTATCTCACTTTTCTAGGTGTCTTGGACCTAGCTTGTCACAAACGCAAGGATGTCCTCTGAAGAGAAGAGGATGGGTGATAAAGAACCTTCTGCACTATCAAAGAGACAGCCTTGGGGAACCGAGGCTCGTATCCTCAGCTCTTCTCTGACACTGACAGGTAGTCAGTCACCAATGCCAGTGAGAAGCAGACAGTTGGTCAAATGTGATTCAAGTGGGGCTGGAATCACTGTGTCCCAATATTTAATTAGCATTTACATTATCTACATGTCATAAAAGCCACAGCATGCAATCCTTTTTAGCATTTCTTCAGTATACTAAAGGTAATCTCACAGCTTCATCTGTCCTTTTACACACATATACTCTACCTGACAAGCTGGATCAAGACCCATTTTTCTTCTGAGGAATTTTTCTACATGCCCAATAGTTGCTTCTCCAGAAACTCGGACAAACTTCTTTTCCAAGGGCTACAAAAATAAACATAAATAAATATTTTCAGAATGAATACATATAATGTATAAATCATAAAGCAAATTTTATAATAAAGATGTCCAACAGATTTATGAAAAAAATTACTATGAAATTTGAGCTCATTTACCTGCCAAAGAAGAAAAAAGGAATTTTTGCTTAGCTTCCCCTCTGAAAAGTATGTCAATAATTTTTTTTAATAGAAAAGCTTACTGGTTTAATACCTCATCAAAAATAAAACTTAGAGTAAAATGTATTGACAGAGAGAGAATATCTAAGACTAAATTATGTCTAAAACAATCTAGCATCCTCAACAAAAAAACTGCAAGGGAAAAAAGAACAAGATGGAGAAGGAACGTCTAGACTGAAAAGATGTGAACAATATAAGTAAGAGATATGTCAACCAATTACAATGTATGGATCGCATTTGGGTCCTGATTTAAACAAACCTATACAATAATTTTCATGAGATAATTCTGGAAATTTAAGTAGCATGTGGATATTTGATTAAGGAATTACTATTAGTTTTCAAAACTGTAGTATCCCTATTCTGTTTGTAAAAAGTCCTTATCTCTTAGAAGCAAATCTGATTATTTACTGATAAAAATGTCTCAGATTTGCTTTAAAATTGTGAGAAGTGGTGAAGACATAGATGAAACGAGATTGGCTGTGAGTTTTTAATTACTGAAGCTGAGCGTGTACATGGGCATTCATTTTACCGTTCTATTTCTGTGTAAGTGTGACATTTTCCAAAATAAACGGTTTTCTTTTTTGAGAGGAAAATAAAAAGACTGACATCTAGACATATGTGGCTGGAATCTGATCCGATGGTCTAAGGTGATAGGGGAGACGCCACAGGGTCTTAAAGGAAAAGCTAACACTTAGCCAGGCACTCCACCTCCAAGGCAGTTTTAAGGATGTTACTCTCTAACACAAAGGAAAAGCTGAGGTAATCAAAACTAAAAGGGTACCTTTTAGGAATACATGAACAATAGGTTAGGTGCACGTTTGTCTCAAATAACAGCACTCAGCTTTCTTATCTGTAGTTTGGTTCCTTAAGATATTCCCTTATAGTAACACTACCCCTTATTACCACAGTGCAGCAGACAGCATAGGTGTTAAGCACAGATACTCCAGAAACAGACCCCCTGGGTTTAAACCCTGGTTCTGCCATGTCTAGCCCTAAGTCTTTGGGCAAGATGATGAACCTTTCTGTCCCCATTTGTAAAAGAGATAATAATAGCACCTACTACACCTCACAGATTTTATCAAGAGGAAGGTGAGTTAATGTATGTAAATAACTATTAATAATTCCTGGCACATATTTACTACTGGTGTGTTGTGATCATTTCACTCTATATGTAAAAGAACTTGACTCTTACATAAGAAAGTCTATATAAGAGACCCTCATCCCATGGTTATGGGATACTGATACAATCTAGACAAAAATGGCAAAGTTTCACGCTCTTTTATTGTAAGTACAGGAATCATCTCACAAAGCTAAAGCAGTCTAAGGAGGTACAGCCGTGCCCCAGGTGGAGTCCCCAAGAAAATATCTCATTGTAGGTGGCACTGGTTAGCATAAGAATCCTATCAAGGACCTTGAGAAGCTGCTATTCTGAATTATCTAGCTATGCCTGTCTGGCAACCAGTGTTTTTTGTTTTTTGTTTTGTTTTTTTTTTTTTAGAGAAAGAGCAAATGAGTGGGGTAGATGGACAGAGGGAGAGAGAATCTTAAGCATGCTCCACAACTCAGCATGGAGCTGGACACAGGGCTTGATCCCACAACCCTGGGATCATGACCTGAGTGGAAATCAAGTCAGACGCTCAGCTGAACTAGAGAGCATTTCTGAAGGTTAATTCCCTGGGCTTACCTCAGGTATACCAGCAGAGGACAGTCCAATTTCTCTCATTTCTAAATTCTTAGTGAACACCTCACCCCAGGTGTTTGTTAAAATTAATCCAACTTAGCTAAAGTTATAAATACTATTACTTTTTAACTTTTTTTTTTTAATTTTTTTTTCAACGTTTATTTATTTTTGGGACAGAGAGAGACAGAGCATGAACGGGGGAGGGGCAGAGAGGGAGGGAGACACAGAATCGGAAACAGGCTCCAGGCTCTGAGCCATCAGCCCAGAGCCCGACGCGGGGCTCGAACTCCCGGACCGTGAGATCGTGACCTGGCTGAAGTCGGACGCTTAACTGACTGCGCCACCCAGGCGCCCCTACTTTTTAACTTTTTAAAAAATGTTTATTTTTGAGAGAGAAGTGAGCATCAGAGGGAGAGAGAGAGAGAGAGAGAGAGACAGAGACAGAGAATTGAAAGCAGGCTCTGTGATAATAGCACAGAGCCTGATGTGGGGCTTGAGCTCACCAACTGTGAGATCATGACCAAGTTGAAGTCAGACGGCTTAACCGCCTGAGCCACCCACCCAGATGCCCCAATACTGTACTTTTTAGATCACCTAGAACAGAATTATGAGATCTGCCAACACCTGAAAGAGAAAAAAACGTGTCTTGGCTTTCAAAGCCAGGGTTCTCATGTGGCTGACTTAGTCCTCATGCCCCAGGTTCACAAGTTAACTGGACTTTTCCTCCATATAATTCACATTCAGTTTTTTAGAAGACAATTTGGGTTTTTTGTTTTTGTTGTTTTGCTTAAAGCTCTAGAACAGTTCTCACCTACATAGTCAACTCTTATCTTTTCTGCTACACCTCATGGTCTCCTACCATCTGTAAATAGGAAAAAAAAAATCCAGATTTATATCTCTTTGATACCAACTCATAATTACACTTTACCTTGAAAAAAATCCCTATTTCTGTCAACTGAAAAGGCCTAGAAACTGTTATGTACCCAATAGGTAGGTGAACCCCCAGTAGCCAGATTGATTTTTAAAAACCACCAAAAGGGGTGACACCTGGGTGGCTCAGTTGGTTAAGCGTCTGACTTCAGCTCAGGTCATGATCTTGCAATTTGTGGGTTTGAGCCCCACATTGGGGTCTCTGCTGTCAGCACAGAGCCTGCTTTGGATATTCAGTCTCCCTCTCCTTCTCTCAAAAATAAACAAACATTAAGGAAAAAAAAAAAAACCACCAAAAGGAACTAGGACACCTTGGAGAAAGGACTAATTCCATGTCTGGGGGACAAGAGATGTACAAGTTGAACATAGAACATCTTGTCATATCAGATAGCAAGAAAGTATTACAGACTATGATACCTATGATAGGACAATTGGAACATCAATAAAGGTAATAAATAAAATAGGTTTAAATCACAAATATGTTTAAATTTAGGAGTTCACACTAAAGTAAAAACAAAAACAAGAAAACCTATTTGATTTGGTCAAGACTGGAGTACGCTCATGAACCAACTCATTACTCTCAGCTTGGTAAGTAAAGGGAAAGAATCAAGCATTTATCTTGCCTTTCCTATAAAAACGGTTCCACTGGCTAACCAAATAGAGGAAAGGAAGTTTCTCTTTATAAAGGTATTTTAACTAGTAAAAGAAGTGGGGGCAGGGGGGCCTCACTGGTTTAGTCAGTGGAGCATGTGACTCTGGATCTTGAGGTTGTGAGTTTGAGTCCCACATTGGATGCAGAGATTATTTTAAATTAAAATCTTAAAAAAAGAGGAATGATAGCATCATTTTCCAAACCTTATTAAGCTAATGGGCTTAGACACTGAGCACCAATGGTTGCTAACATAAAGAGATCCAGACAACCAGATATTATGTGCTTCTAGATAGACAGAAACACCACCTATGACGTATTCTTGATCCCTTCAAATCAAACCTGTATGATCAACACTCTGAACTTAACTATCAGTTTATGGGAAAGATAGAAGACAGAAGAACATGCCAAATTATACCACAGTGATACAACATCAAAACCCAATCTATAGAAAACTACAGGACAAATGACTCCTTGTCATCAACAATTGCAAAAAAAAAAAAGAAATGGAAAACCTAAAGATTTGAAGACATTCATATCCAATCACAATGTGTGAATTTCATCTGGATCCTGACTTAAAGTGTTTAAAAAAAAAAAAAAAGTGGGGTGCCTAGGTGGCTCAGTTGGTTAAGCGACCAGCTCTTGGTTTCAGCTCAGGTCATGATCCCACATGTGGGGTTCTAGCCCCACAATGGGCTCTGTGCTGACAGTGCAGAGCCAGCTTGGGATTCTCTCTCCATCTCTCTCTGCCTCTTCCCCACTCACACACACTCTGTCTTAAAATATACCAACTTAAAAAAAAAGAGAGCGAGAGAGAAAAACACAATGAAAAATTTGAACAATGAATAGATACTTCACAGTAAGAAACTGTTATTTGGAGGCACCTGGGGAGCTCAGTCAGTTAAGCATCTGACATGATTTCGGTTCAAGTCATGATCTCACAGATCGTGAAATCAAGCAATGCATCAGGCTCTGTGCTGACAGAGTGGAGCCTGCTTGGGATTCTCTCTCTCTCTTCTTCTCTCTCTGCCCCTCCACTGCTTTTTCTCTGTCTCAAAATAAACAAGCTTAAAAATATTGTTAATTTATCTCATTCACCACCCCCAACCTTTTGTAAAATGACTAACATACAAAGTTTTAAGATAGTACTATGAAGACCCAGATAGCTTTCACCTAATTTACAAACTGTTGATATATATTGCGGCATTTGCTTTAACTCTTCTAATCTATATGCATGTATGTATATGTGCATGTTAATTTTTTATTGGACCACATGATTTATGTGCATACACTGAGATATTTTACTCCTAAACATATTAGCAATTATTTTCTCAGAATAAAGGGACTCTCCTGTATAACTACAATATAATTATCATGAAACATATATAATATTCAGGAATTTAACATTAATACAACACAATTATCTAAATAGTCCAAATTCTTTTATAAATTGTCTAATACCCATTGTAAATTGTTCTTATATCAGTGAAGGATCACACATTGCATTTTGTTATGTTTCTGTAATCTTTAATAAAGAATAGCTCTGCCACTTTATTTTTATCTTTCATGACAATGACGCTTTTGTAACTTTTTTTTTTTTTTTTTTTTTTGGTATGATACATGGTCATTAAAAAAAAGAGACTCTTCTTTCAAGAATACTGAAATATGTTAAGTGTACAACTTTGATTCAGGTCATGATCTCACAGCTCATGGGTTCAGGCCCCGCATTGGGCTCTGTGCTGACAGCTCAGAGCCTGGAGGCTGCTTTGGATTTTGTGTCTCCCTCTCTCTCTCTCTGCCCCTTTCCCTGCTTGGTCTCGGTCTCTCTCTCTCTCAAAAATAAGTAATAAAAAAAATTTTTTTTAAATACTAAAATATTTACAGATGAAGTGGCAAAATGCTGGGGATTTGTTTCAGTATAATAGGGAAGTGGACAGAGGTACAGATTAAATTGGCCATTAGTTAACTGGTAAAGCTGGGTGACAGGGAGGTTCTACTTTTCACTATGTTTAAAATTTTTCATAATTAAAAGTTAAAAAAAATGACTCCTGGGAAAAATTGGGACTATATTACTGCCTTGTGAAACACTTTGAAATTGAATATAGCAAATAGGCTTTATGACTTTCATGCTACAGGTCTACATGGTAAAGAGTTTAACAACCCGCTCAGACATATTTATTTAAACTCAAAGATATGAACCAACAGATTCATCATCACCTCTCATAGGCATCAAACCTATAAATTAACATCTGTATCATCAATTAAAACTGAAAATTTAATGCCTCAAAACTATAAGAGAATAGTATCATCAAACTCCTATATACCATCACTTAGCTTTACCAACTCAAGGCCAATTTTGTTTTAAATATACCCCACTCATTTCCTACTGCAACTACTTCCTGCCCCCATTAGTTTTGAAGCAAACCCCAGATGTATTATTTCATTTGTAAATACTTCAGTATGTATCCCTAAAAGGTAAGAGCTCTTTAAAAACACATAATACCATTATCATACTGTAAAATCCCTTGATATAAAAAAATATCTAGTATATGTTCAAATTTCACCCATTGTCTCAATTTTCTCACCCAGCAGGAAATGATTTTACTCTTTTTAGGGCTACCATTAAAGAGAAAATAATAAAACACAGATTTCATGAAAAAAATTTAAACCAAATATGGACTCAAACTAAAATTCCAATTTATGCATGTATTTTTATCGATACATTTTTTATACTCTCAAAATACATACCCTAAATATATTATGAACAATTCTATTCAAAGTTTCCATCAGATCTTGGCTTACTTTTTAAAAGTTTTACAGCTTTATTGATATATAATTCATATATCATTAAATTCACCATTTTAAAGTATACAATTCCATGGTTTTTAGTTTATTGGTAGAATTGTGCAACTCATCACCACTATCTAATTTCAGAACATCTTCATCATCCAAAAAGAAACCCCACGCCAATTAGAAATCACTCCTAGTTTCTCCCTTTGCCCTGAGACTATGGCGACCACCAATCTATAATACTTTGTTACTATGAATTTCTCTGCTCTAGACATTTCACACAAATGGAATCATGCATATGTGCCTGGCTTCTTTCATTTAACATATTTTAAAACTTCATCCATGTTGTAGCATGTATCAGTACTCAATTCCTTTTTATTGCCAAATAATACTCTGTTGTATGGATATATCATACTGTGTTTATTCATTCATCAATTGATGGATATTTGGGGTGTTTCCAATTTGGGGCTATTTTTTCATAAATTTTTTACAGTTCATTTTTCAAATCAAATCCAAATAAACTCCATACATTGTAGTTAGTTACATCCCTTGAGTCTCTTTTAATTAATCATCCTATCTATATGTTCCCTCTTCACCTCTCCCTTTTATTCTGAACAAACAGAATTGTTTCCATTGTCTAGATTTGGCTTATTATATTCCTACAGTGTCATTTAACATCCCTGGATTTCTTGTAAATTAGTAATTAAATCTAGGAGGGTGATCAGCATAACATTTGTTTGTTTTGGCAAGAATACTTTACAGGTGGTATTGTCATGTTTTTCTAATGTGTTAGGATTGGAACTACTTAAATATTCTAGGTCCATATGCTTTTGTGGAAGCAACAGGCTAATTAATTTCTAGTTCTTTCTTCATGAAGTTTTTACACTCTCTTGGGTGTCTGGCTACTACAGATGATTGGACAAATATCTTTAGCAAACTCTAGGAGCATAGGACACTATACTTGACCCATACAGAAACTTATATGCCACTTTCCCACCTACCACACTACTATGAAAGAACTTCCTAAAGTTAATTGCCATAAATTTGATTTTTTACAACTTAGAATAAATTCAAAGTTACCAAACTTAACACTGCATCCCCTCCATCACTCTGATCTCTAGGAAACATCTATAATATACTTCATCCACAGAAGTATCCACCTATTCCTATGCTGTAGTTCATGTCTCTTAGCAATTGTATTCACAAAACAGTATACCGAACCAGATATAATCCACCCAAGCGTTACTACAGACTTTGACAAAGTCACTAAAAATCCAAACAGATCAAAGCTATTTCCTTATATATTTACAATCCCAAGTAAGTATAAGGCCCGATTTAACCCTTTTTAAAAAGTTACCCTTTCAAAAAAAAAAAAAAAAGTTAGCTTTTCCTGAATGACTCATCCTATAGGAGCAACACTGTGTACAATGGGAACTGTGATAATAGAGCCTTTAAGACAACTCTGAACTTACGTATGTTACAAAGGAGTTCATTCTTACTTCTAAAAATTCAGTAAATGAAGTTACAAGTTAGGGCAGGTTACCTTGAGCCCAAAATGTTATGTGCAACTAAAAATTTAAGCTCATATTTAACCGAATGCCAACTATGCAAAAAATGCTTTGAAACATTTTTTTAAATCACCAAATTATCCTAGTATTTGGTTTTAGAGTTTTAGAAATATCTCACTTCTATTTCCTTAGACCACTGTCCTGTATTAATAACAAATCCCTACATATTAACTCTTTTCTCATAAACTTATTATGACAGCATTACTGAACGTACTTCGTATTTCTACCACTTTTATTCACAAAACACTACTGGAATTGAAAGCAATCTCCATGATTGCTAATCTGACTCCCAAATTGTGTACTACAGGGTCTTCCTGTGAAGTAAATGAAAATAAAATACCTTAAAATGTCCCGTGCCTTCATTAGCACTGAAAAATGAAAGCAAAATTAATCAACATTTTAAACTATACGTTAAATCATAAAACACAGAAAAATAACATGGATATAAATACTCGAGGAACATCAATTTAATCTTAAAAGGCCACCACCTACCCTTTTATGAAATAAAGAAATGTGGTTGTCACGTCTGCCACCTACTGGAAGGTAAAGGCAGTTTTCTCCGCTATTTTACACTACTTTGTATACTTCCAGGAGTGAAGACTATATCTTTAATATTTAGGTTTCCCCCGCATGTTACATTCTAACATTTTCCAATTTATTTTTTTTTAACATTTTCCAATTTAAAGTAAGACTTCTTTTTTTCCTATCATAATAAATGTGTTTTCTCTTTACAGTAACCTTTACAAGATAGATTTCTTACAAGAAGGCTACTAGATTTCCTGTTAGTTTGCTTATAGCATAATGGGCAAGATTTGCTGTTTGCTCTTCACCTAGAAGTGCAAAGGGACTTCTTAAGTCCATTACATTTATGTCATGAGGAGACAATAGGCTCTAACTTTTGTTGATCATCTACTATGCACAGGCATTGTATGAGGTCTTCATAGAAGATGCATGCTTTTCATTTAGTCCTCATAATAGCCCTGCATATCGGGTATTAGTATCTCCCTTCTACAGATAAGGAAAATTAGCCTCAGAGAGGTTTAATAACTTAAGGTCACAGAGCTACTAAGTGATAAAGCTTCCAACTCATGTGTACCTAGCATCAGAACCCACATTCTTTCCTATAGTGTTGTGAAGAGTAGGGCAGACCACAATTGCATCATCTACAAAATATTCTTATAATACAAATATAATAAAGAAATATATTAAAAGATAACATAAAAGCTACGTTATAAGCACATAGTATGTTAATATAAATGTTTTATATATATATATGAATGTAATGTAAACCTAAAATATATAATATAAACTTAGAGTTGTAAAATAAAATATCCTACTTGTTACAAGAATTATTTCTATAGAATCCATGATGTACAGTCATCTGGCTTCTGCTTAAGCACCTAAAGAGAGAACTTCTCAACTGACAAGTTAGTTCATTCCATTTGTGGGCAACTTGGTTAGAAATGGCTTGCTCGCACTGAATCAAACATGTTTCTCCCCGTAACTTACACCTACTAGTCCTAATTTTGTCTTTTGGTACTCTTGTGAACTAGATCCAACTTTTCTTTTTATATGATAACCCTCTAAAGATCTGAAATTAATTTAAGGGGCTTAGGATTGTTCTTTTTCAGACTATTTTTGTTCCTTCCCTTACCATATATGACATGGTTTTCTAACTTTTTGCTATTCTGGTTACACCTCATTTTACCAAACTCTCTCTTAAAATGTAGTGCCCAGAGCTCAACATAATACACTAGTTGGATTAATACAGCGTACAGTTGGATAGCAATTCCCTGGTCGACTAAGTGTTACTGAGCTGAAGATTGCATTAAATTTTGGCTGTATCATACTTATCTCATGTGAGTCCATTTTATTCACTAGGCAGATGTACATATTACAGGACCACAGAGTACTTTAACCTTTATTTTCGAATGACCCTGCATTATTTCAATATTCATACATTGCTAATAGTTTAGACATGGTAGGAATACCATAAATTGATACTTAAAACACTCCTGTTAGATGCTATTATGATCCCCAGTTTAGAAAAACAGAAACTGATGAGAATTCAGCTACATCCCAAAGGTTATATACCGTTAGTTACTGAGACTTTTCAAAGCCTATGGTTTCTATATACACTATACTGCCTGCCTGAGGTTATTTCTTTTTATAATCTTCTACTTTACACACAAACTGAAGAACAAAAACAAGAAGTACAAGACTATCTAAATATCACAAAACACGCATACCCAATTTAGGGGGGGACCTAGCTTCATATTCCAGTGGTTGAAAAGTCACTGCCCACGAGATGAACCTACCTCGGTTTTTTTTGCTCCTCCAACTCAAGTGGGGTCAACAGATGGACCAAATTTGCTTTTGTACTTGCATCAGGTTAAAACTCATCTGCCACTTGTCCTGCCATGAGAGAGCTGCCTATGCGTTACCCTCAGTAGCCTGACTTCTGTGAGAACATAAAAGCTTTTCCATGTAGTGAACTCTGGGGACTGGTGACTTCAAAAGGACTCTCTGCTTCTGGAAGCTTTCTTTCAAAAAGACTCCTTGCCACTCTGAAAGCTTTTTTCCCCTCAACCAGTTGAAAATGGATAAAGGGCTATATTATGAGTCAGACTACTCATCATAATCATCAACACAAAAGGCTCAATTCTTTCTTTTCACAGATAGAGAAGCTGAAGCTCCGAGACTAGAAGTTCTGTGAGGGCAAAGGCCATGGCTGACTTCTTCAAACCCATATTCTCAACCACTAGCAGAGTGCTGTGCTGGTATGTAGCTGGACCTTAACATCTTGTGAATAAACAAAAAGCAATTTGTTAATGTTTACAAAACTAGATAACAGAAAAGCTAGGATTTAAACCTAGATCCTCCCTTATTCCAAGCAAGGGCTCTTTTCTTCTTCTTCTTCTTCTTCTTCTTCTTCTTCTTCCTCTTCTTCTTTTAGAACAAGAACCAAGTCTTTTATTTGTTCATTTCTTGCGTTTGAAGTATTTCTCAATGACATCCTTGGCCTGAGACTCTTTGCCACAGTCCTTAACCACCAAACAGTTGCAACCAACCACTTGATGGGGTTTTCCCTGTCAGTTTTACATAGGCCCACCCATTCCCCTAGTTTCTTGTTGTCATCAACCTTAATTAGGTTGATTTGGTATTCAGCACAAGGGGCATCCATCAACTTGACGTACATAGGTTCATCACACTTGGATGCAAGCACACACAGATGGGCTTGGCGCTTGGCAAACTCCACACGCCAGCCCATCGCGGGAGAGGGCAGTCTTCAGCACCTCTCGTAAAGCAGTATTGACATCCGTTGCACCTCCAGCAGCAATGCCTTCCTCAGCCATGGTGGTGGGTTACCGGTGGAGCGAAGCTTGAGTGCAACAGAGCCTCTGCCTCCCTGGGACTCCCCATGGCAGGGAAAGAGCATGAGGGCTCTTTATTCTACAGCAGGGAAAATTTACTAATGAAACAAATTTGGTAAGTGTTAATGACTGCCCTGAGTACTGTGGTCAATCCTCACTCATCAGGAAAGCCTGCCATGACTTATTATTGATTTCTGCTGCGGGCAAAGACAGAGGTAATGGCGGCATACCCATCACTTATTTGCCATCTTTACCTCCCTGCCACTTTTCAAAAAATGTATAAAAAATTGATCATCAGTTCTTACTGTGTACCAGTAGAAAACTTTACATTTCCCCAAAATATTTTTTAGAAATATAAACTCCTTTCAGCTTTCAAATTTTAATTAAACAGACTTCCAAAAAATCAGGTTACATAGTAAAAATTCAAACACAACGAAAAGACTTTTTCCCTACTGTAGACTCACAGACTTCAGTTGCCCTTTTCTAGAGGCAACTGCCATTAACACATTAACATTTTTTTTATATGTCCTTTCAGGAATGATCTGTGCATGTAAAAGAGAAATGTATATACACATATTTCCAACCATGCTCTTTAAAAAAAAACCATACATGGGCGCTTGAGATGTATTCTCTTATTTTGTTGATTGTTCCATTTAAGCATATATGCTGTTACATTAGCACATACTCGTGTGCTATATACCATGATGTAACCAGGTCCTTTTTAGATTGGAACACATTCTTTATTATCAGAAATTGCTTGTTTAAAGTTTGGTATTACACAGTTTCTGTTCATTCCTCCAAAGGGATTATTTTGTTATCAACCACTACTACATGGGCTTTGTGTTCTCGCCCCTTAGGTGTCCTTAATATCAGCCGAGAACATAGGGTGACTGACCACATAAAGAGGTAAACACAACATAGCACACGCTAGATACTAAATAGATGATACAGGCAATCTAGAATTATAAGGAGAAAGTTACTGAAAAGTAAAAGAGTCATCAGCGACACAAAATGGAAAATCCAGATTTTCTAAAAAAAAGCATGTTAGTTTATTCTGCAAACTATGTAAGAATTTTGAAAACTGCAGTTTGATACATGCCAACTCTATGATGATACTGTATTTAACAATGTTGCAATGTAATAGAATATACCATATGCTACGTATAAAGTTTGAAGGAAGCAATTTATATCAATTGGAAAGATATCCAACTACTTCAGAAAACAATTTGGCAAAACCAAGTAAAGTTGAAAACAAATATATCCTAAAACTCAGCAAATCTATACTCTTAGAGAACTATCTCACATATACACAAAGAGATACATACAAAAATGTTTAAAGCAACATTATTTATAACAGCAAAAAAAAAAACAAACTGGAAACAAGCTATAAGTTCAACTATACAAGAAAAGATAAATTACGGTATATTTATTTTAAGGAAATACCAGGCAATGGTGAAAATGAATCAACTAGAATTACACATTTCCTCATGGATGAACACACAATGCTGAGTGAATAAAACAAGTTGGAAAACACAGTGATACCATTTAAAGTTTTTAAATGGGCAAAAGCAATTCTACATCATTGCTTAAGGATAAATACGTGTGATAAACATATTTTAAGAAACCATGGGAATCGCAATCATTACTTTTAGGAGACTAGTTATTAACCTCTAAGAAAAGAGGGATGAGCAGGAAGGGGTGGCCGAAGGGTTTGTGCCATACAAGCGTGTGGTATTTCTTAAGCCTGATGATGGTGACAGAAGTGGTGTAGTGCTATTCTTTAGACCTTTTTCTAAGTCTTAAATATTTCATGATTAATTTTTAAAAGGATATCACAAAAATTTGATTTTACCTACGTTAAGGATGATTTCATAACTGTTGGACTTAACAAATTCTTTATTTTAAGGTTAAGAGGTAGAGAGATTAAGGGTACTCACCCAATGAACTCTAGTAGTAAAGACATATCAAGTTCAGGTGGGATACGAAACACTGATTCTAAGACTTTCTTAGATCTTCCTTTGCTCGAAGGGACTGGCTGTGGAACAGCTATTTAAAAGCCAAACAAAAAAGTTGGGTTAGAAAAAAAATTTCATGAATTGAGATCTTTGAAAAATATTACACAGATATTATAACTATGTTGACTATTTAAAAGATGATAATGCACTCAATCTCCCTTTAATAACATTAAATAATCTGTCAAAGCCAGTGAAATTGCGCGTGGGGACCACTCCACAATGGAAGGCAGATATACAGGGTTGGTTTATCAGGGCCACAGAGAGGGCTCATAACACAACGGTTGTAGATAATCCTTAACAAGCACTATTGTGTGCAAGGGCTCAGGGGTCATGCTGAGCACTGCACGTGCAGATTCTCATTTAACCCTAATCAGGATCCCATGACATAGGTATACTGCTTTTTTTTTTTTTTACTTAAAACTGTAAAAAAAACGGAGATTACTGTTCAAGTGAGATTAGGCAATATATAGTACGTGGAAGAACCAGGACTTAAACACAAATTTATCTAATTTCTAAGCTATCACATCACCATCATCACAAAAACTGAACAGTTACTATGTTCCAGGCACTGTTTTAAGTGCTTTGTATTACTCAATGTATCCTCACAACAATTTTAGGAAGTACTATGATTATCCCTACTTTATAGATGAGGAGTCTGAGACATTGAAGTAATTTGTCAGAGTCACACAGAAAGTGGCAGGGCTAAGATCAATCTCAGACCATCTAGCTCCAGAGCCTGTACTCCTTAATTTTTATAATTAATTAAATTGAATTACACATCATTACTTTCATCATCTTTCTCGCTCTTTGATCATAAGAAAACAAGCTATCACCAAAAATAATTTCAAAGGGAATAAATTTCGTTAAGTTAGTGGTCTTTAATCTATAAATACATTATGGTATACACCCAAACTTACCAGGTTTAGGTACTTCTAGACCTCTTTCTTTATAGAAATCATGCATTTGCTTTTTTTCTCCTAAAAAATGATAAAACACAGACTAAATTACACTTAAAATGTAACTAGGAGAGTCAGCAGAGATTCTGGGGTTCACAACCATGTAATAAAATAAACTTACTTTCCTCTAGATTGATCACTAATTTGTACACTATGTCTTGTAACTGTCGGTCCAACCTAATAAAAGGAAAGGATGGAGAATACCTCAGAATTCAGCAAAATGCATTTTGGTACAGAGTGAGAATAACTGATGCTCTTTGTAAATAACTGCTTTCTCTTGGGAGTGGATATCTCCTTTTTCAGAGGTGAGTTACTTTTATAGTTAGCACCAGTTCTCAACTGAGAGAACCTCAAGTCATTAATTATATGTAATCATAAGTAATCACAGACTATTGAATGGTTTGCTAAATTGTTCCATGTGGACTCTCTTATTCTCCTGATAAGAATATGAACTTGAGTGCGGAAACTGGATTTTGAACTTCTGTGCATCATCTGCAAACCATTCTTCTAGAAAGATAGTAAAAACGTAATAGTATTTGCTGAACAAATGAAAACCAATCCACTTTTAATATTTTTCTTCACTTAGGAAACATAGTATGAACTGAAAATCTGAAAAAGCCACAATGACCTAGGACACACCGGTTTTTCTAAAGAGGCCAGTTGTTTCAGGCATCATTTTTAAAAAGCAGAATTCTAACTATCCCCAAATGACAAACCTAAACTAGCCACAGGAACTTGACTGATGGAATTAAAACCCTCAGAAAGAGAGGCCTGTGCTTATTTATTTATTTATTTATTTTTGGTCCCCAGAAGGTATCACAGTGCCTGGCACACAGTAAGTGTGTTAGATATATTTCTTCAGAGAATATGTGGTTGCCTTTTTGAAACAGGTCAAGAATTCATTCCCAACTACACAACTAGAAGTTTTCATTAAACAAAGTATATTTAAAATATAAATTTTACTTATATATTTTTCTTACCTTATGTTATAAAGAGGTTGTGTCTGATGTACTACTATGTTGCATTTTGGACATCTGTTGCTATAGTAAAAATGTCTTACAATGCAGCTTTTACAAACTGTTGAAAAATAAAATGTTTAAATTAGGATGCTTTGGAGACATTTCAAAAATTGAATGTATCATTTCAAAATGTGAACTATATACTTACATGTATGAAGACATTCTGTAATGGTAGTCGCATCTATTAAGTAACCTTTGCAAATGGAACACAAGATGTACGGGGTCAGTTCTGAGAGATTAATCAGGCGCTGCAAATGCAATGGAAGTAGTTTTAAAGTACAAGCCCTTGCCTTCTCAAATTCTTAAGCCATAATCCCCACATATCATTATGAACAATGTAACTTACTTTGCAACACCACAATATTACAGTACCTCCAACCCTTCAAAATACTTCTGAAAGTTACAATAACACAATATAAACCAATGTTTCAAAAAGACCTTATTCTCCTGGATATACTGCATACTGCCAGATGAGGAGCATCTTACTTTATGAAATACTTACAAAACGGTCAAACTTTCCAGATACAGGTGTTTACGTTTAATAGGTCAATTCTGACTGGCTAGGTGTATTACCCAACTTGATGAAGTATGCCCTACCACATTAAACAAACAAAACAAAACAAAAAAACAAAACAAAAACAACCATCCTTTTCAATTAGAGATTGACTGGATAGGGAAGAGTGTGCCATCCTCTCAACACCCTGTAGAAGAAATGGACTGTTTCTCGTCCGACTTGCAAGTTCCTGGAAAGAGAAGCACTGCACCCTACGCGCCCACCCGCCTGGCATAATTTAATAATGATTTACAGAAAGATCGAGTCGGACCCCGAGAGCCTAAGTGAGCGGCAGGAACCTCACAAAGAGTCGACAGGGGGTCGGACGGGGAAACAAGCCCAGTCCGCGCCACATGCCTGGGCAGGTAGAGCAGGGAGGGGTGGAGGTCGATGCGAGTGCCAAGGGCTACAACGGCGAGCCGGGTACGCGCGGCCCGGCCCTCGATGGGGAGGGCAGGCTTCGTCCCGGAGGCCCCTCTGCCCCGGCGTGGTCAGGCAGGGGCTATAAATACCTCCTCTTCGTCCTCGGAGTCCGGCCGGCCTCCCTCCAGCCTCAGCGAGAAGTGGCTCATCTCTTCCTCCTCCTCCTCTTCTTCTTCCTCCAGCTCCTCATCCTCTTCCAACTCGTCGTCCTCGTCCTCGAAGCGGCCCCGCATGCGGCCCAGGCTGCGCTCCGGCTCCAACTCTGGGGGCCGGGCGCCCGAGCAGCCGGGAGCCCCCGCCTCGGGCAAAGGCGGCGGGCCCTCCTCCCCCGCTGCGGGTGCCGGGGTGAGGGCAGGCGGGGACACGGCTGGCGGGGGCGGCATGGCCGCAGCTCCCTCGGCCCTGGCGGCTCCCGCGCTGCCCGTCGCCAACGAAACCCTCTCCATGCCGGGGCTAGAGGCCGGTCGAGACGAGACCCAACGGCTGGCTAGCGCGGGAGTACTGCCGACCTGCCTACGCTGCCAGTGCGCAGGCGCGAGAGACCTGCAGGGCCGCTGGGAAATGTGGTTCGCTGCCCTCACCTAAACCTGGGCGTGCACTGAGCCGTTCTGCATATAGGGTGGGGCCCATGGCCGCATTTAGAAGAATCAAGTTTTCACTTTGGAAGGCTGATGCTCTCTTCACTCCTTTTTAATTTCATTTAATTTTTAAGCAGTTTGCTTTTTTAAACTGATCTCTACACCAAATGGGATTTGAACTTACAACCCTGAGATCAAGAGTCCCGTGCTCTACAGACTGAGTCACTCGGTTGTCCCTCTTCACTCCCTTTTTTAAAATGATTAAATTGTTAAGCATATGACTTCCGCTCAGATCATGATCACATGGTTCATGGGTTCAAGCCCCAGGTCAGGCTCAGTGCTGACAGTTCAGAGCCTGGAGCCTGCTTGGGATTCTGTGTCTCCCTCTCTGCTGCCCCTCCCCCACTTGTGCTCTGTATCTCAAAAGTAAATTTAAAAATGTTAAAAAAAATTAAAATGACAAAATTGGTACCATTCCAGACAGCAGTATTCTGTCTGTATGGATTGATGCGCAGAGCACTGAAATAGGTGCCATCATGATGTCGTATTATGAACCATAATGACCTAAGTTTGAGTGGCGATTGCGCATTTCTTTCATCCAAGATTATTTCCATGAGGAAGTATGACATTTCTATTTTGAAATATGTAAGTTTATTTGGAGGAATTAAATCTTTTATTGCCATAGGATGGACATTTAATCACCATTTAAAGACCATCCTCGAGTCCCTATCACATAGAAGAAAGTCATTATATATACTTCAACAAATATTTACCAAAGGTCTATTGTAGCAGGAACTGAGACCTATTCATGCACTCCTACCCCCCACCCCCCAATTTTTTTATGAAAGAGATATGGCGTTGGTGTAGTTTATCCTTGCTAACATAGTGCCAGCTAATGTCATGATGCTTGTAAGCTGGATTCAGAAAGGAGTTAAAAGCTCCTTAACGAAATAATGCTGGGGGTGGGGGGATCACAATTGAGAGAGAATGTGTTGTCACTGAGTAAAATCAATGCTAATTTGGGAGTGGTGTACATACTTCTTAGGGAACTGGTGAGGAAATCAAGTCATTATGCTTATTTGGGGAAAACTGAACCTGACTTGATGAGCACCCATTGCCCCTGGACTAGACTCTCCCTCTCCCTCTGTAGTCGCCAAAATCTGGTCAAGCCTAAGATACTGAAGTATGCAAGATTCAAAAAGTGGAAGAAAGGAAATGTCTCCTCCTATATGGAAGAGTATAAAGCCTCGAGGAAGGGGGATGGGAACTGGACTAGGATATTGAAAGAGGACGGTTGAAGAGAGATTGAAAGGGACATAGACACCTGAGATAGTCTCCTTACATGACCCTAAAACTGTAAGAGCTTCCACCTGATTACATTATATAAAGGCATAGCTTTTCACCTTTCAACATTGTAAGACAAAATAATTACTTGTACCATGCGTTTTAATCATCAAATTTTGTAGTGTGGGGTGCCTGGGTGGCTCAGTTAGTTAAGCCTCCAACTCTTGATATCAGATATAGGTCTTGCTCTCAGTGTGGTGAGTTGAAGCACCACAATGGAGTCTGCACTGGGCGCAGAGCCTACTTTATTAATATTATATTTTATGTAGAGTGTGAAATATTGAGAATCCTCAAAATTTTAAAAATGTAATCAAGAATCTGCACATTTTCAAATCTGGCAAGCTAACTGAATTATGAACTTGCATTACTGCCACGGGGGGTAGCAGTTTAGTTAGTAAACAGAAATATCTGCAGGCTTTGTGGGTCCTAGGGTGTGAAAGGTAGTTTTATGTGTCATCTTGGCGAAGCTATAGTACCCAGTGATTCAAATACTTATCTAGGTATTGTTGTGAAGGTATTTATAGATGTAATTAACATCTACAATCAGTTGACTTTAAGTAAAAGATATTATCCCATATAATCTGAACAGATCTTATCCAATCAGTTGAAACCCTTAGGGGTAAAACTGAGATTCACCTGAGGAAGAGAAATTCTTCCTGAGGACTGCAGCATTAATCCTTCCCAGGAGTTTCCAGCATATTGGCCTGCCCTACAGATTTCAGATCTGCCTAGCAAGCCTCCAGGATTGTTTAAAGCAATTCCTTGTAATAAATCTCTTAATAAATATATGTGTCCTAGTACTTATGTTTCTCTGGTAGAACGACTAATCCATATGGTAAATGGCTTAACTATGTGATATTTATAATATGTGAGGCCTTCCAAAATGTATCTATTTCATAAAATGAGGATTTTTTTGTATCTCCATTATGATCTAAGTGTGTTTCCACATCAAAGTTATATTTGGGGCACTTACCTGGGACCTTTACATTTTGACAAGGCACCAGAATTGAATCATGTCCCAGATTGAGCCAGAACTCACCCTGAATGTTAACTTGTTAAAATTGTATAAATACAAAACAGCAGAAGTGGACCTACACAACGAGTAATTGCACTCCTTACATGATAATTAATTAGACTGACAGAGATGCTGTAGAAAAGATGAAACATCAGTATTAGAGGTTTTTTTGGGGGGGGGGTGCTTTGATATTCAAACAGAAGAGCCTATCTAGAGGTGCCTGCCTGGCTCAGTCAGTGGAGCATACGACTCTGGATCTCGGGGTTGTGAATTCAAACCCCACACTGGGTGTGGAGCCTACTTAAAAAAACAAGAGGGGCACCTGGGTGGCTCCGTGGGTTAAGCATCTGACTCTTGATTTGGGTGCAGGTAGTAATCTGGCAGTTTGTGAGGTCGAACCCTGTGTTGGGCTCTGTGCTGACAGCGTGGAGCCTGCTTGGGATTCTGTCTCCCTCTCTCTTTCTGTCCCTCCTCTGCTCATGCTCTCCCTCTCAAACATAAATAAACATTAAAAAAAATCATATCTAAAAACCGTTATGAAGGGCTCACACATTAATTAACTAGGAGATGGCAATTGTTGCTTGATTATAATTGTTGATTGTGAAGGATAGTGGGTCTCTGGGTACAAAATTGTTATTTTTATTTATTTATGTATTTTAAAAGCTTATTTATTTTGAGAGAGAGAGACAGCATGCAACCAGGGGAGGGGCAGAGAGAGGGGGAGAGAGAATCCCAAGCAGGTTCCTGTGATGTTGGCACAGAGCTAACTGAAAGCTCAATCTCACAAACCATGAGATCATGGCCTGAGCTGAGATCAAGAGTCAGACTCTTAACTGACTAAACCACCCAGGTCCCCTTGGGTACAAACTTTTTAAAGCAGATCCATGAGCAATATTGTGGGACTGGTTGGGGAATCAAGAAACCCCTAAATGTTCCTTGGGACTTGCAGCGATTTCCTGATACTCTTTGTAAATAAACAATTCACCAAAGTCTTTAATTTTTAAAAGCAGATTTAAAAAAATCAGGGGCACCAGGGTGGTTCAGTTAGTTAAGCATCTGACTTCATGATCTCATAGTTCTTGAGTTGAGCCCGTGTCGGGCTCTGGCTGGCAGCTCAGATCCTGGAGCCTGCTTCAGATTCTGTGTCTCCCTCTCTCTCTGCCCTTCCCCTGCTTGCACTGTGTCTCTCAAAAACAAATAAATAAACATTAAAAAATTTTGTTTTAGTAAAGGACTGGGGCGTCTCGCTGGCTCAGTTGGAAGGGCATGTGATGCTTGATCTTGGGGTCGAGCCCCATGTTGTATGTAGAGATTACTTAAATTTAAAAAATATACAAAGGATTTTATGGTATCAATATTCATTTCAAAAAAAGTATTATTAAAACAGTTTCAAATCATCAGATGAATATGTTATATAAATAATTAGATACAACTCTGACCCAAAATATAGACTCTAATCTAGGTCTAGACTTGATTTGTAAATATTATTATTTACCCTACTTCTTGTGCTGATTTGCTAACATGGTGAGGGTTCCTGAAACTCATAGCTTTGTCTTAATTTCAAGGATCACATGGCTAATGATCTAAAATTCTGCATTGCTGCTCAAGTCCTACAGATCATGTCTTCTGATGTTATACAACAAATTGTATTTGTGAAAGAAAATCAAACTTTAGATTCCTCTGAAAAGTCAGATTCCAAAGGTATTTAGCATCATAGTACCTTACCAAATTAAAACGTGTTTTTTGTTTGTTTTTCCAAATACCCCATCTAAAACAGACTCCTTAGAGTTCCATTATAAAGGTTTGTAAGAACTATACTAAATCTAATTAAAGGCAGTGGATGAATATACTCATTTGTTGTTACAAAATGTTGATTAGGTCTAGGCAAAATAATCTTTAAAGAACATTGTTGAAGGACACACACATCCCAATTTTGAAACTACTACAAAGCTACAATAATAAAAAACACTGTGGTACTAGCGTAATGATAGATGCGCAAATCAAATGGAATAGAACTGAGAAGGCAGAAATAAACCCTCACATTTGTAGTCAATTGGTTTTTGAGAAAGTTCCCAAAACAGCCAAAGGGGAAAGAATTTCAACAAATGGTGCTGGGATAACTGGATAGCCACATGCAAAAGAATGAGGTTGGACCCTTACCTCTTACCATATACAAAAGTTAGCTGAAATGGATGATCGACTTGGAGCACCTGGGTGGCTCAGTTGGTTAAGCATCCAACTTTTGATCTCAGCTTAAAAAAATTTTTTTAATGTTTATTTATTTTTGAGAGACAGAGAGAGGCAGAGCATGAGCAGGGAGGGAGCAGAGAGAGAGGAAGACACAGAATCTGAAGCAGGCTCCAGGCTTTGATCTGTCAGCACAGACCTCCATACGGGGCTCAAACTCATGGACCACGAGATCATGACCTGAGCCAAAGTCGGATGCTTAACTGACTGAGCCACCCAGGCGCCCCTTGATCTCAGCTTTTTAAAGTTTATTTATTTAGGGGTGCCTGGGTGGCGCAGTCGGTTAAGCGTCCGACTTCAGCCAGGTCACCATCTCGCGGTCCGTGAGTTCGAGCCCGCGTCGGGCTCTGGGCTGATGGCTCAGAGCCTGGAGCCTGTTTCCGATTCTGTGTCTCCCTCTCTCTCTCTCTGCCCCTCCCCTGTTCATGCTCTGTCTCTCTCTGTCCCAAAAATAAATAAACGTTGAAAAAAAAATTAAAAAATAAATAAAAAAATAAAGTTTATTTATTTATTTTAAAATTTTTAATGTTTACTTTTGAGAGAGAGAGCCAGCGGGGGAGAGGCAGAGAGAGAGGAAGACAGAGGATCCAAAGTGCGCTCTGCACTGAGAGCAGAGAGTCTGATGAAGGCTTGAACTCACGAACTGCAAGATAATGACCTAAGCCAAAGTTGGATGTCCAACTGACTGAGCCACCCAGGTGCCCCTATTTATTTATTTTGAGAGAGAGAGAGAGAGAGAGAGATTGAGAGAGAGAGAGAGAGAGAGAGAGAGAGAATGAGCTCTGTGCTCAGACATGGGGCTTGAACTCACAAGAAGTGAGATCATGACCTGAGCCAACCAGATCGGGACACTTACCCAACTGAGCCACCCAGGTGCTCCATCAGCTCAGGTCCTGATTTCAGGATTGTGAGTTCAAGCCCTGTGTTGGGCTCTGTGCTGGATGTGAAGCCTACTTAAAACACATACACACAAATGGATCATGGACTTAAGTGTAAAAGCTAAAAACAGTGAGGGTACAGTAGCAAATATGAAAATGATACATTATTTTTTTCTTTTCAAAATTATGTTTAAAGACTTGGAAGACAAAAAAAGAGGTCGTAAAAATTGTACAATAGAAATAATTCCTGAATAATAATAATAATAAGCTTTCATGTAAAATGACACTGAACCCAAGAAAGAAAGAGTAAGATTAAGCACAGTTTTTTTCTGACATGCTTTCATGAACCCACAGATACATGTCTGGTGCACATCATTATCATGTGTTAAAGAATGTTAGATAGCCCTTTTCTACCCTTAAAAAATAAAATAATAATTAAAGAGTTTGTGTGTGTGTGTGTGTGTGTGTGTGTGTGTGTGTGTGCTAACGAAATGTCTCCAATGATAGTTCTGAGAACCAAATATTTTAAAGTATATAAGGCAAAATTTTGTCACTTGGGGTAGGGGTATGGATATATGGATAGGTCCTAAATGTTGGTTTAGCTTAATTTAGACCAATAGACCAATTTAGACCTGCACAATAGGGCAACCCATTCTTCTTGGCTGAGACTACTATCAGGAGGGCCACTGAGGAAAGAAAAGGACTCAGCCTATGGCAAACCACTGGAAGATACTGAAACAGAGCAACAATCTCCTTAAGATCAGTTTGGGTCCACAGAGGTAGAGAGTCCTTTAGCCAACAGTTGAAAATGAACACTTTTACATATCTTGTATAAGTCATCCAAGCAACTGAGTGGGAGAGGAACAGAGAGAGAGGGAGACATAGGATCCGAAGCAGGTTCCAGGCTCTAAACTGTCAGCACAGAGCCCAACCCAGGGCTCCAACTCAAGAACTGAGAGATCATGACCTGAGCTAAAGTCGGCACTCAACCAATGGAGCCACCCAGGCACTCTTTAAGTTCTTTAAATTTATTTTTAATTTATTTAATTATTTAACTTTGTTTGTTTGTTTGCTTTAGAGAGAGAGCAAAAGTAGGGGAAAGGGACAGAGGGGGAGAGAGAATCTCAGGCAGGCCCCATGCTCAGCATGGAGCCCGATGTGGGGCTTGATCCCACAACCCTGGGATCATGACCTAAGCACAAATCAAGAGTCAGACACTTAAACAACTGAGCCACCCAGGCTCCCCAACTGTAAAGTTCTATATAGTAAATATGTTTGGCTTTATGGGACAGTTGAGTAGCCTCTGTTGTAGCTACTCAACTCTGTTGCTGTAGCACAGAAACAGCCATAGATAATATATAAACAAATAACTCTGATTTTGTGCCAATAAAAGTTTATTTCTAAAGAAAGACAGTGGGCTATAGTTTGCTGACCCCAACCGTAGAACAATTAATATCCTAGCATTAAGTGTGAACTACCACACCTGTCGATAGACCTGTGGAGAAAGTATAATAGGAGTCAACCGTAAGAAAATGGAGGTGGAGGGGAAGAGTTGCCTAAGCAAAGTGTGTGGCAAATGAATGGGAGATAAGTTGGAGACAGAGGCTTCAAGTAAGCAGCAGATTTGAACCAAGGGAAACTATTTGCATATTATTATAAATGAGGTGAGAAATCACTGAGGGGTTATAGGCATGTGAAAAATTTTTCAAGTCTTTTTTTACATTTCTTTATGTTTTGAGAGACAGAGAAAGGCAGAGCATGAAGGGGGGAGGGGCAGAGAGAGAGGGAGTCACAGATTCTGAAGCAGGCTCCAGGCTCTGAACTGTCAGCACAGAGCCCAACGCGGGGGCTCAAAGTCACAAACCACAAGATCATGACCTGAGCCGAAGTTGGACTGAGCCATCCAGGTGCCCCATATTTGTCTCTGTAATTTGATGGTAGAGAGAAAGCATGTCTGTGTGGGCCTAGATGGGAAAGATGCAAAATCCTGTGTTTGGCCTCTCTGGACTCTGCCAATGAACATCTTCCTGCTGCTTTTGCTCTGCATCCTTAGCTATAATATGCTTTAGCCTTGAGAATAACCTGCAATTGAGTCTTATGAATACTTTTAGTGAATTGCCAAACTTGAGAAGATTGTGGGATTTTTTAGAAAGGTTTTCTTATTTTTAAGTAATCTCTACACCCAACATGGGCTCAAACTCTCAACCCCGAGATCAAGAGTCACATGCTGTACTGACTGAGGCTGCCAGGTGCTCCAGTTGTGGGATTTCTCAAACACTTTTGAAAAAGACTCATACCTCACATCATATTCAAGATTCAGTCCCAAACCAATGAGAGAGCTCATTGGAAAATGTATGAGCTCTAGGGGAAAACATGGGTGAATCTTTTTTTAACTTAGGTGAAAGTCTATTTATGATTCAAAATCCAGATTCAATTAAATAAGTTGACATGTTTGACATCATAAAAAATACTTCTGCATGGTCCCCAAAATATAAACAGTATCAAAGACAATGGCCAAACTGGGAGAAAGTATTTGCAACACATATCTCAGATAAGGACCTAATATGCTAAACAGATGAAAAAAACTTAAAAATTAGGGGACAAAGATAAAACTTAATCCCACAAAGTAATATAAAAACAGTGCCAAAATATGAAAAGATGTTCAAACTCTCTAATGATAAGACAAAATATAAACTAAAATACGTATCAACCAATGTAGCTAAGATTACTGGGTTGTGATAATTAAGTGCTTCACTCTGTATTTCTCACTGAATACAGGTAAAAGCTTTGGACAGAATGCATGGAACAGCTATCTATTGACTCTAGAATGCAATTCGTAAGAGGCAGATTGGGGAAGGCAACCAGAACTCTAACTACAACTGAACCATCACTGCATTTCCCATTTTGTTTTTCCTCTGGTATCTCCTGGCCTGGACTCAAACACAAGCTGAAATTCAGAACTGTGCATCAGGTGTGTAAGATAGAACTCTGAGAGAAATCCTCTATCATGGTTTCAGGGGCAGGAAAGGGGACCACTGTAGGTCACAAAGAATGAGGGAAATCCAAACTTTCCTTTGTTTTTGTTTTTCCATTCTCTCCCACACCAGTCCATAGGCAGGTCCATCGTGGCAATGGATGTGGGATGACAGTGGAGGCTAGGCAGGCACCTAAAACTCTGAGAGGAGAACTCTGGTCCCAAGAGCAAGGGGGCGTCCCCACCACTGTTTTCACTGTATATCCTCTTGCTTCTTGGCTCCACAGTAGTTGCATTTTCAGGGAGTACACAGCAGAGCAGAAAATTAAAGCCCACTCCCTTTTCCAGCTAGAGGACCAGAAGGAGAAGTGTTGGGGAGATTAAGGAGATCAATAAAATGGTCCTATAAAGTTGGGCTTATCCTCAAGCTGCATATACATGATCTGAGCCTAATCAATGTTACACAGGTTTTAAGAACTGAGATACAAAGTATACCACTACCCAGAAACGTTCTTAACTTGATAAAGGGCATTTATAAAAACCTCATAGTGAACATCATACTTAATAATAAAAAACTAAGTATTTTCTCCCTAAGGAATGAAGCAAGCATGTCTACTTTCCCCTAACCACTCGTATTCAACACCATATTGCAAGTCCCAGCTACTGCAATAAGACAAGAAAAATAAATAAAAGGCACACAATAAAGGACATTGGAAAGGACATAGTAAAACTATTTGTGACTTAATGAGAAATATCCATTTGGCCTCTGTGGGTCCCCCCCACACCCAGCATATAAGGCACAAAATCTATGGAATCTCTTAAGTAATAAGTGTCTTTTTGTATGCTGAAGAGATGACTGGAGGTTGAAGACACCTGGATAGCCTCAGGATGAGGTCTGAAAAAAACCATGTGATTAGAGGGTTGGAACTTTCAGCCTGATCCCCCTGGTATGAGTTTAAACTTAGGAACCAAACAAGATGGTAAATTCACACTGGTGGCTGGTCTCCCCATCATACCCAACCTGAGATGGCACCCAAATTGACACATCTGTAAAAACTGTGAAAATCCTGAGGATGTGTGTGTGTGCACATGTGTGCGTGTGAATTGGCAAATGGGGTGATGGAGCCCAGACAGTGACACTATAGACTTTCCTCCTTTTGGTGCATCTCTCACCTTTTTCCAATGCTGGGCTTCTGCCTCTCCCTCTGGGTATACATATTAGCCAAGGTAGCTTATAGCTCCACTGAAATACAAATTAATCGAGAAAAGTAATGAGATATAGCAGGTGCAACTCACATTGAAGTGAGAAACTGAAGAGTTTAGACTAGTTAAAACAGATTAAGTGCATCAGATGAAAATTTAAATAAATAATATCCCCCAAAAGAAAGGAGTTCATATTGGTTACATCACGGGTTGTCTATTTGGGCACTATTGACATTTTGGGCCAGATAATTCTTTGCTGTGGTGGGATGGGGCTGTCTTGTGAATTGTGGGAAGTTTAGCAGCATCCCTGGCTTCTACAGGTTAGATGCCAGCAGCACCACCGTGAGCTGTGGTGACCAAAAACGTCTCTATATATTGCCAAATGTCCCCAGGAGGGACAAAATCTCCCAAATGGGTTAAAGCAGGATAATAAATCATGAATAACCAATTCAAAATACTATGAAAAATATAATGGTTGAAGTAAATAATTCAATAAATGGGTTATGTAGTAATATGGATCTCAGCCGAGAATGATTACACTGAAACATCAGGTAGAGGAACTTTTCTAGAAGGTATAGGAAGGGGTAAATATGAAAATGTGAAAGCAGACCTAGAAGATAGAAATAAAAGCATTGGGGTGCCTGGGTGGCTCAGTCAGTTAAGTGTCCAACTCTTGGTTTCAGCTCAGGTCATGATTTCATGGTTTGTGAGTTTGAACCCCACATTGCACTCCGTGCTGACAGCCTGGAGCCTGCTTGACATTCTCTCTCCCTCTCTCTCTGCCCCTCACCTGCTCACTCTCTTGGTCTTTCTCTCAAAAATAAATAAACTTTAAAGAAAATTAAAAAAAAAAGAAAAGTATCAATATCTGTACTATAAGAATACAAGAAGAAGGAGAAAAATAGAAAGGAGAAAATATTTGTAGATATGTTTCCAAATTCCCAGAATTAAAAAAAAAAATCTCAGATTGAACGAGTGCATAAAGGTCCAATCAGAATAGACATGAAAAGTCCAACCCTTGACACATGAAGAGTAAAAGCACATGGAAGAGAAAGAGAAACAACCAGAGAGAAAGAGTAGCTCTTCTGTAAAGGAACAAGATACAGATTAACACTTGACTTCTTAATACACCCCAAGAAGAGAGCAGAAGGAGAATGAGAGTAGGGATTAGAAAGGAAGGGGAGGGGTACCTGGGTGGCCCAGTTGGTTAAGCACCCAACTCTTGATTTTGGCTCTTGTCATGATCTCATGGTTCAGGAGTTCGAGCCCTGCATTGGGCTTTCCCTGTTCTGGATTCTCTCCCCCTCTCTCTCTGTCCCTCCCCCACTCACTCTCTCTAAAAATAGGTGAATAAACTTTTAAAAAATTAAAAAAAACTTTTTTAATTATTTAATTATTATTTAACTTTTAATAATTTTTAATAATTATTTAGTTATTTAATTATTTAATTTTTAAATTATTTTTGAGAGCAAGTGTGAGCAGGAGAGGGGCAGAGAGAGAGAGAGAGAGAGGGATAGAGGATCCAAAGCAGGATCTGTGCTGACAGCAACAAGCCTGATGTGGGGCTTGAACTTCCAAACTGAGATCGTGACCTGAACCAAAGTCAGATGCTCAACCAACTGAGCCACCCAGGCACCTCTAGGTAAATAAAGTAAAAAAAAAAAAGGGAAAAGAGAAACAAAAATTAAAAGTGGGCCTTGCAGTTATTCAATATACTTTACTGTGGTATAAAGTTCCAACCGAGACTTTTTGGAACTTAAGGGACAAAGCTAGGTGAAAGGTAGACCCTACAGAGGGAAAAGGGGAGGCTGTACTTTTGTGAGTCCCACTATCCGGGTTTCAGCTGTACAGATGGATCCAGTTTCCAGGATCTGATTCTCAAGACTAATGTCTGCACCAGAATGCTAATTTACTATTCGTAAGGGGGTAAAGTAACTTCCCAGGGAACAATAAACATGCCTGGGCTTGTTATTCATGGCATCCCTCACCTAAGTGCTCAATAATTTACCAATTATCAAGTTAATTAGTGAATACTGAATCAGAAAAATTAGTTGAATGATCCTAAGGAAAAGGACAAATTCTCCCCACCTCATAAGAGATTCAGGTTCTCTCTCTGTTGGTAAGTGCTGGGTAAATGCTAACCAACTCCTGCTCATCTTCCCCTCCACCCTCTCTTCCCCCATGTTCCATAATCTTACTTTAGATACGCAATTAGTTAAGCTTCATATTTCAGTCTTAATATCACCCTGAACATCATAATTGGACTTTATCAAACATTTACAGGACACCTTTTAAGGTGAAGGAAAAGTAACCAACAACTATTTATTACATGTTAGGTATTATATATACATTATCTCATTTAATCTTTACACACTGTGTGAGGTAGGTACAATTATTATCCCTATTTTAGAAATTGGGCAACTTGAGTTAAGTAACTTGCTCCAGGTCATTCAGCTACTAAATATCGTTGAAGGAAGCCAGTAAGACCTAAAAACCAACAACTTGAATAATTGTGCTAGATTTTCCCAACTCCCTTGGCTCACTTGTCTGCATCTAGCCCCAGAGTTGTGAGATTCAAATGAGATAAAATATGCAGCAGCGTTTTATAACCTGTGAAGCATTACAAAACGGCACATAATATTTTAAATACACTGTTAAAATACAGTTTATTTGTAACAAAAGATAACATAGCATGAATACAGAACGTACACATTTCTCAATGACAAAACTTAGGTACTCAACTTTTGATTGAAATATATAGGGGCGCCTGGTTAACTCTGTCGGTTAAGCTTCTGACTTTGGCTCAGGTCATGATATCAGGTTCATGGGCTCAAGCCTTTGTTGGGCTCTGTGCTGACAGCACAGAGCCTGGAGCGGGCTTGGAATTCTGTGTCTGTCTTTCAAAAATAAACGTTAAGAAAATTGTTTTTAGGGGCACCTCGGTGGCTCAGTCCACTAAGCATCAACTCTTGATTTCGGCTTAGGTCATGATCTCACGGTTCGTGAATCTGAGCCCAGGGTCCGGCTCTGCGCTGACAGTGCAGACAGCTTGCTTGGGATTCTTTCTCTCCCTCACTCTCTACACCTCTCCTGCTTGCTGTCTCTCTCTCGCTCTTTCCCTCAAAATAAATAAATAAACTAAACCAAAATTTAAAATAACAACTATATATAACATACATGCTGTAAAGTTCACAAAACTTAAAGCGTGTAGCTTAATTTTTACAAAAGTAAAAGTTGAAAAAAAAAAAGTCACTACCACCCAGATCAAAATATAAAACATTACCAGTATCTCAGAAGCTTCCTTCTGGCTACGTTTACAAGAGACCTGGATTGGAATCTTGACACTCACTTTCTTCTTGCCTGACTTTGGCAAGTTATTTTAACCTCTTTGGGTCTCGGTTCAGTCACCTGTAAAGTGAGGCTAACACTCCCTTATAAGATTGTTGAATTAAAGGAGGTCATAAAATGTAAAATACCTCTCACAGTGCCTAAAAATAGCTGGTCTGAAATAAACGGTAATTGTTACACGCAAACGCTATAGGCGGTCGCCACCTCCCACTTCCTGCCTTTCTGTCACTCACTTTTGAAAGTGCTCTTGCTCCCATTCTTTTTCGCCTTCTTTCTCGCCCCTCCTACTGCCGTATATTGCCTTCCCAAGCTGTCGTAAAACGCTCCTCCCCGCCCTCCATGTGGCGAAAACGCAATCACGCTTGACGGCGCGAGGTGGCTCAGCCGCAAGATGGCGGCGCTGGCGGAGGAGCAGACGGAGGTGGCGGTCAAGTTAGAGCCTGAGGGACCGCCGACGCTGCTACCTCCGCAGGCGGGGGACGGCGCTGGCGAGGGTGGCGGCGGCACTACCAACAACGGCCCTAACGGCGGCGGCGGGAACGTTGCGGCGGCGTCGTCGTCGGCCGGCGGGGATGGTGGGACCCCCAAACCCTCGGTGGCTGTCTCCGCCGTTGCTCCGGCGGGGGCGGCCACGGTGCCCGCCGCTGCTCCGGAGGCCGGAGCTCCCCACGACCGACAGACTCTGCTGGCCGTGCTGCAGTTCCTGCGGCAGAGCAATCTCCGCGAGGCTGAAGAGGCGCTGCGCCGTGAGGCCCGGCTGCTGGAGGAGGCAGTGGCGGGCACCGGAGTCCCGGGAGAGGCGGACGGCGCCGGTGCTGAGGCGGCTAGCGCGCTTCTCAGCCGGGTCACAGCCTCGGCCCCCGGCCCCGCTGCCACTGACCCTCCGGGCACCGGTGCTTCGGGGGCCGCCGCCGTCTCGGGCTTAGCGACAGGTCCTGCGGCTCCGGGGAAAGGTGAGCCGCGGAGTCCCGGGGAGGTAGGGCACGAAGGGGAGCAAGCCGGGAAGGCAGAGGCAGGCAGGCCTGCACCTCTGCGGGCTTGTTTTGAATTTCCTGGGCCCGCCTCTAGGACCACATGCCCGCCCCTTTCTCTAGTGCGCCGGCTGCGCAGTCAAACCCTCTTCCGAGCTGTCAGTTCCAGTGAGAGGCTGAGGAGAGCTGTTGAGCAAAGGGATGTCTGGGGAAGGTGGGCGCCGAGAGGCGAGGACCTTCAGGCTTTTGGCCCCTTTCCTCTTTTTTGGGCTCTTGAGCCTTGGCAGGTCTGCATTAACAGTAATAATATTTGTACCGCTCTGTACTAGCTTCTTTAAGTAATTACTTAAAATATTTGATCTATCCTAATTCTCCCAATTCCACTGTGAGCTAGACATTACCTCTATTTTGGAGATCAGAAAACGAACTGGGAAAGGCCAGCGGACCTTTGCTTTGGACCAAACAGCCAGTATTTCTCAAAATATAGGTTGTTACTAGTGGTAAACCTATAGGGGAATGCAGATTTCTGGGCATCACTTCAGACTTAGTGAATCAGATCGTGTAGAGGTGGAGTTTAAGGATCTCCATTTTTGAAAATATGTTTCCAAGGGGTATTAATGTATGGCAAAGTTTGAGAACCATTCATTTAGGAATAGGTTCAGACCGGGGTTCGGATTCTGTCTCTGTTGTTTTTACTTGCGTGATGTGATGCTGATTCTTCCTGAGTTTGAATTTTTTTTCTCTATTAGATGGGTTATACATATATACACATGGGTATATACGTATATACACATACATACGTATCTACATACATACCTATAATATGTATATATTATATATATACGGATATTATATGTATATAAAATGCCTGGTACTGATAAGTTTATGTCTAGCACCTATCACCTGAGACCTCCCTCCCAGCCTTTACCTAGCTGTTGTTGCAAAGTCCATGCAGTAAAATTCATACACAATATAAGGTCTCAAAGGTGATCCTGAGCTGATAATAAATGTTTGTTTAATTAAGTTATCCAGGGCAGAGCCTCTAGCCAAATTAATCTGCATTTATGAGACCCAATCTTTGCAGCATTGCCAGACATGAAGTATGAATATATAGCATTGTATCCTGTAAATAGAAATGTGCAAAACTGTGATTGAGAGTAATCTTTTCTGAGTGCTAAATTTTGTGGATTAACTATAAGATGGATAAATTATGTTGATTATTTTTCTATAGTATCTCATCTTTTTGGAAACTTGATCTGTCAAAAATCAGGAACCAATAAGGAGGAAAAAAAGCCATCACAGTAACCAAAAGAACTTATAACATTTGTGCATTTAAGAACACAGCAGTAGTATAATTTCCAACGATCAAACGCTGATTAGATTGACAGGTGTATCATTGTTTGGTGTTGCTACGTTACAAACAAATACTAATGTTTTCTTCCCTGGAATGTTTATGGGAATTATTTTAAGCATATAAAATTGAATTATCTGTTGGAAACATAAATAAGGCAAGTCCTTCCCATCCTTAAAATGCTTGCATTTTGTAAGGAGTGATTGATGTACACATATTCTACAGGATAGGACGTGTTACAGGAAAGTTACAAAATATGTAGATAGCTCAGAGAGCTGGGAATGTTATTTCAGGGCATGGCTTCGTGATGGTGGGTGCCATTTACACTAAGCCTTGGGAGAAGATTAATATACTTGTTTGATTTGCACATGTCATGTTTTATGAAATTTGTCTTTAGAAAACGGTAGCTGCAGGAAAAATATTGACCTGTTTTGTTATTGATTTGGAATTTTTATTTTAAGATATGGACAAGCTGAGGGGCACCTGGGTGGCTAAGTCGGTTGAGCATCTGACTGTTGATTTTGGCTCAGGTCATAGATCGAGCCCCACATTGGGCTCTGCACTGACAGTGTGAAACCTGCTTAGTATTTTCTCTCTTCCTCCCTCTCTGCCCCTCCTGTGCTTGTGCATGCACGTATTTTCCTGTGTGTGCGCATGCTCTCTCTCTCAAAATAAATAAATAAAAACATTTAAAAAAGAATCATTAACATTAAAACAAGAAGATATGGACAAGCCGAAGGAGTTTTGGATGGGTGACTGAAACAAGGTGAAAATTTCATTGAAAGATCATGTGATTGTGTTGGAGAAGAGTTTGGTGAGAGACAAACATTTGAGAAACAATTTACCTCTGGACCTCAGCAAAACAGTCTTAGTCATTTAGTGCTTATCAGGCCATTTTCTTGAAAGTTGTTTTTTGTGTTTTAAACAGTTGGGAGTGTAGCTGTAGAAGACCAGCCGGATGTCAGTGCTGTGCTATCAGCTTACAACCAACAAGGAGACCCCACAATGTATGAAGAATACTATAGTGGACTGAAACACTTCATTGAATGTTCTTTGGACTGCCATCGGGCAGAATTATCCCAACTCTTTTATCCTCTGTTTGTACACATGTACTTGGAACTAGTCTACAATCAACATGAGAATGAAGCAAAATCATTTTTTGAGAAGTATGTGAATTTTATATATATTATATATATAGTATATATATATAATGTATATACACATCTGTAACCACACTAATGTAAGATTGTAACTCCAAAAGTATTTCATAAAGGAGAGGTACCTGGTGCTCTGAGAACCTAAAAAAGGGGTTTGATCTAGTTGGAGAAGTCAGGGAAGGCTCCCAGAGGAAGTGATGCTTGAGGTAAGATCTGAAGATTGGGTAGGAGTTACCAGATGAAGAGAAGAGGGAAAAGCATATGTGACAGCTCTGGCAGGAGGGATCGTGGTAGGTATAGAGATAAAAGAAGGCCAGCATGGCTGGAGCAGAGTATGGGGTTGGGTATAGTATAACATTAAGCTGGGCTGGAACAGGCAGGTTTTTGGGCCACGTTGAGGGTCTTTATTTATCCTGAGAGCAGTAGTGGGTTGTACTGGGTAGGATTAGATTTGGTTGAGATACACTGAAAACTCAAAACAATAATGGCATAAATAAAATAAAAGTTTATTTTTTGCTTTTATCCTAAGAGCAATAGAAAGTGGTGTTAGGATTAGATTAGACCAAGAATGGCTGAAAACCCAAACAGCAGAGGCTTAAATATGATAACAGTTTATTTCTCTCTCATAGAGGTAGGGCAGTCCAGGACTGGCATGGAGTCCTTGATTACCAGGGACTTAGGCTCTCTCGATCTCGTTATTCTACCATTCTTGTCACGCAGCTTCCACCTGTGGCACAAGATGGCTCTTTGGTTCTAAGCAATCACATCAGTGTTACAGTCAGCAGGGAGGGCACACATCCTTCCTGGAAGTTGCACACACTTTTTTTTTTACATCATTAGTCAACGGCCACACTTACCTACAAGGGAGGTAGGAAATGTGGCCTTTGCCTAGGTGTTTATATGCTCAGCTAATATTCAGGTATTCTGTTGTGGAGGAATAAAGAAAAAAAAAAAAGGATATTTGGGGACAGTGAGGTGTCTGTGCTACAGAAGTCATTGAAGGACCATGTCATTATTAGACTTGCTTTTTTTTTTTTAATTTTATTTTTTCTTAAAGTAATCTCTTCACCTAAAGTGGGGCTCGAACTCACAACCCTGAGAAAAAGAGTTACATGGTCTACCAACTGAGCTAGCCAGACACCCCAATTTGCATTAATAAAAATTTTTTTTTAATGTTTATTTAGTTTTGAGACAATACGAGAGACGGAGTGCGAGCAGTGGAGGGGCAGACAGAGGGAGACACAGAATCTGAAGCAGGTTCCAGGCTCTGAGCTGTCAGCCCAGAGCCCGACGCAGGGCTCAAACTCACCAACCATTAGATCATGACCTGAGCTGAAGTCAGACACTTAACCAACTGAGCCACTCAAGCGCCCCCCCAATTTGCATTTTGAAAGGACCTTTATGCAGTTGGGAAAATAGATAGTGGGAGAGAAACAGAGTGACTCTAGAGTGACCAGTTTTGGAGGTTATTTTAGTGGTTCTCAACTTGGGGTAATATTATTCCTTCTTTCTCTGGGCTATTTGAAAATGTTTGAAGGTGTTTTGGTTGTCATAATGACTAGGGTGGGGAGGAGCAGGTGGCTTAGGGATACGAAATATTCTAATATGTGTGTGTAATCCCACTAAGCAAAGAATTATTTGCCCCAAATTGTTCTGTTGAGAAACACTAGGCCAGGATGCAGTAGTGTTTGTGAAGGGAAGTAGACATATTGGTAAGGCAGTTGGTGATGGATTGGATATGGAGGTGAGGGAGATGAAGGCATTATTGCTAACCCCTAGGTTTCTGGCTCCCCCACCTGGATAGGGGTGCTCTTTGCTAAGATAGAAAACCCTTGAAGAGGACCTGGTTTGTCAGGTTGTGAAGTAATCTTGAGTTCAGATCTGAATATGCCTTTGACTCATTTAAGAGATGTCAAGTTGATAGGTGGATGGTATATAAGGCTCTGGAGCTCAGAGGAGATGTAGGGACTGGAGCTATAAATTGCAGTTGTGTATAATATTGATGGATATGGATGAGATCATCTGGGGTGGGGGTAGGAGTATGAAGTAGATCAATAAAAGGGCTGTACTGAGCCTTAGGGATCTCCAGCATTTGGAGTGGAAGAGATAGAAAAAGAGTGTAAGAGATGGCCAAGTAGAAGAGGTATGCAAGGAGAGGTCAGAGAAGTAGGAGGAAAAGCAGGAGGGTATTGAGTTTTCGTATATGTGCTGCCTAAGCAAGCACAGAGGGTATTGAGTTTTAGAAGCCAAAGAAAGGAGGGGTGCCTGGGTGGCTTAGTTGGTGAAGCAGCTCAGGTCAGGATCTTGTGGTTCGAGATCTCTTCCCCTCCCTTGCTTGTGCTGTCTCTCTCTCTCTCAAAAAAATAAACATGTAAAAATTTTAAAAAAAAAAGAAGCCAAAGAAAGGAGTGTTTAAAAAGGAGGTGGTACTTAACAGTTTGAATGAGAGCACTTTAGTACAAGCAATAGATCCAAAAGCCAGGACTTGTCAGATAACACAAGTAATAGCAATAGATGAGTAATAGAAGTTGGGACCCCTAGCTTCTTTTTTTTTTTTTTTTTTTAATTTTTTTTTCAACGTTTTATTTATTTTTGGGACAGAGAGAGACAGAGCATGAACGGGGGAGGGGCAGAGAGAGAGGGAGACACAGAATCGGAAACAGGCTCCAGGCTCTGAGCCATCAGCCCAGAGCCTGACGCGGGGCTCGAACTCACGGACCGCGAGATCATGACCTGGCTGAAGTCGGACGCTTAACCGACTGCGCCACCCAGGCGCCCCATGGGACCCCTAGTTTCTATGCCATTTGTTATTGTACAAATGCCTAATAGAAGGTTATAAAGTAAACGTTCTATAGCTCAGTGTTGTTGAAAAAAGAACAGAGGCTGATGATGACAACTTCTACTGTAAGCTAATTTTTCTTACAGTGTTGTCATCAAAAAACGTCTTCCTCTTCCAGTCTAATGGGGTAGCCATCTCCTCACGTGGGAAGCTGGAATATCACAGAGGACTCTGTCTCCTTGTTATGGACGGTCTCAACCCTTGCCCAGACCCCATGCTCAGATGAGGTTACAGGCAGTGACTGATGTGAACACCAAGAGGCTGAGATTCCTAATTTCACTCAAATCTTGACAGAAACCTTAGTTCATGTCTTGACGAGTCATAGCAGGGTAACACAGGTAACAGTTTAGGAATGTATTGACTGTGTATCAGAGCTAGATTATATTATTATGTTTAGTCATTGTTCTCTAATTGTTTTTGCATTGTTTGCTGCTCTTAGTGAGTGCCAAATATATAATCTTTAATTTTACTTTATCAGGAAAATTGAGATTTGTAGAAACAAAAGTACATTTAAATTTACTAATTGTCACCAAGGCTGAAAGCTTTACTTAATTACCTTTGGTAATGGTGAGTAAATGGAAGTGTTCATTCTTTGGCATCCACATTTGTTTGTCCTTTAGTTATATTATTATACTGATGTTTAATAAATATGTCTGGTATTAAGAATGTAAGAAATCATTGAAAATGGGTGAGTTTTATGAGGATGACATGTATTGATTATTGTTAAGAAGCTGAGTGATAGGTTCATTGAGTTAATTATACTAGTTTCTGTTGTGTATGTTCAAAACTTTCCATAATAAAAAGTTTTTAAAAGTGGGTTTTGAGAGGACATAAAATTTAGTAAAGCAAGAATTCTAATTCATATGTTTACCAGTGGTAGATATGTTTCATTCACTTAAGGTATTTATTTCAGATTCTCTTAAAATGTTAATGATACATTTCATTAGAGAATTAAAATTTTTAAATTTCAGGATGAATTCAGAAACTGAATTGTAATCATTTTGAAATGAGTTACTTCTGATCCTGTAGCTTAGTGCAGGATTATTCAGACTGCTACATTGAAAATATTCTGGGATGTTTATAAATATATGGGGGAGAAAAGATCCCTTAATGATTACATTGAAAAATGACTTTTTAAAATCACTGAAACAGGTTCCATGGAGATCAGGAATGTTATTACCAGGATGACCTACGAGTATTATCTAGTCTTACCAAAAAGGAACACATGAAAGGGAATGAGACCATGTTGGATTTTCGAACAAGTAAATTTGTTCTGCGTATTTCCCGTGACTCGTACCAACTCTTGAAGAGGCATCTTCAGGAGAAACAGAACAATCAGATATGGAACATAGTTCAGGAGCACCTCTACATTGACATCTTTGATGGGATGCCGCGTAGTAAGCAACAGATAGATGCGATGGTGGGAAGTTTGGCAGGAGAGGCTAAACGAGAGGCAAACAAGTCAAAGGTATGGGAATAAACCTAAGAACTATGTAATGCAGATTATGAAAAACTGTAGCATTTCCATCTCCATAATTTACACATTTTTCTTATAGCTAGTTTGGGAATAATTGTACACTATGTACTAAGTTTCATGATCTAAGGATGCTGTATAGATGAGAATTTGGGAATGGTTGCATTGAACAGAACCCTGACTACGGTGGCTGAAACAAGTGAGGGATTTTGCATACATATAATGAATTGCAGAGAAAAGCCCTCTTGGACTCGCGTGAGGGCTCCACAGTGCCATCAAGGAGCCTGGCTCCTTCTAGTTTCTGCCCCACCATCTTTAGAATGTGGCTTTCTTCTTTGTGCTCACAGATGGCTGTTGCAGCTCCAGCACTGCACCTACATTCCAGGAAGTCTGAAGGGGGAGGACAGAAGGCATATCCCTGCTAAATCTCTTTTGTTATCAGGAAAACAATATTTTCTTCCTAAAATCTTACCCAGTATATTTGTGGGTACATCTATTGGCCAGAATGACATTATATGGCTATTCCTAGCTGCAAAGGATTCTGGGAACAGAAATTATTTCACTGAGCATATTGCTGTTCCAGCAAAATCAGGGTTCTGTTAGTAAGGAAGAGGGATTGGCTATTGGGTAGAAAACTACAGAATCTGCTTCAGGATATAAATTACTGTATTGTAATTGTGATTCATCCTATCAAGATATGAAAAGGATATATCAATGAGTGAAATACTCATTTCAAAAATGTTGGCGGTTTTGACTTCTAGGTATTTTTTGGCTTATTAAAAGAACCAGAAATTGAGGTACCTTTGGATGATGAAGATGAAGAAGGAGAAAATGAAGAAGGAAAACCTAAAAAGAAGAAACCTAAAAAAGATAGTATTGGGTCCAAAAGCAAAAAACAAGATCCCAATGCTCCACCTCAAAACAGGTGAGGAAAAAACTTCAGGAACATGTGTAGAGGTATAAGGTGATATATTGTTGTAGAGAATTCAGTAATTCAGAGTACTTTTCAATCTGTTTTTCTTTTACAGAATCCCTCTTCCTGAGTTGAAAGATTCAGATAAGTTGGATAAGATCATGAATATGAAAGAAACCACCAAACGAGTACGCCTTGGGCCAGACTGTTTACCCTCCATTTGTTTCTATACATTCCTCAATGCTTACCAGGTTGGTGAGATCGTTGCGCAATTTCTGCCTGGAGAGTCATGTAAAATGGTGACTTACCATTAAAAGAAACCTAGATGTGTTAAACGGAGTTTTCTTTTTTAAACTCTTGATGTAAATATAGCTTAAAGACAGAAGTTAGACAAGGATAATTGGACGCTGCTTGGAATAGCTAGAAGGCAATGTTGAAAAGACCTTTAGCAACTTGTAGATGCCAGAATCCTCGTTATGTGTGTGTTGTTTCACTGATTAGAATTCTACTTGTCTTTGAGGAGGAAACTGTGTAGTTAATCTCTATTTAACTTGGCTTACGTACTTAATAAACTTAATACTTTTTATTAAGGATTCTGTCTTTATAGATTGTTTATAATCTTTTGAGGATATAATTAGCAAAGTACAAAAATGACTAACGTTTTCTTCGTATCATGTGCCCCTAATTTGGAGGGCGTAAAGGGGTGAATGATGACGTGTTCTCAAAGTAAATACTTTCAAACAGTGGGTTTCCTTGGAGAATGAAATCTCTAATGGTATTTTATATGAGAAAAAGAGCTATCATTATGTATTCTCTAACATGTAATTGTAATTTTTTCCCCCAAGACATTATTGTTTAGTACAAAGTTTTTATTTTTTCATTGGCAGGGCCTCACTGCAGTGGATGTCACTGATGATTCTAGTTTGATTGCTGGAGGTTTTGCAGATTCAACTGTTAGAGTGTGGTCTGTGACACCCAAAAAGCTTCGTAGTGTTAAACAGGCAGCAGGTAACTGAGATGACCTGTTAGGATGTGAACTTGTCCTTAGTTTACACCAATCTGGAATCCAGGGAATATACACAAGAGATTGTGATCTTAGCAGAATTTCACTTTAACTCAAAATGTTAACATTCCCAGGGTGCCTGGCTGGCTCAATTGGTGGAGCATGTGACACTTGATCTCGGGGTTGTGAGTTCAAGCTCCATGTTGGGCATGGAGCTTACTTAAAAAAAAAAAAAAAAAAAAAAATGCTAATGTTCCCAACAGTGAAAAGTGCATTGGAGTGGCAATTAGGAGACAGGGGTACTAGACCGGTTTAACTTCTCTAGGCCTCAGTTTTCTCATCTGTAGGATGAGAGGATTGGGTTGGAAAACTCCTTAAGGTTAAAAATCTACTTTTATGACTGCCTGTTAATTTAAAACATGCCTTTAAAGTAAATACTGGGATTGTACTTTGTTTTAAACATAAAAATGGCTAAAAAAGAAATGGGGTTAGGATTTCACTTTAAAGAAAGTTTCTTGCTAAATGTATTGTTTAAACAAGAGAATACATTTTCAAAAAATTTTTAATATTTCCATAGTTTTCATTTGTGTAGAACATTATGATAGAGTGGTTACTTTGAGTTTCAATCATAGTTCCCACATGGAGTAGCTCTGTGCACTCTGGCAAATTTTTAACTATCCTGAACCTCAGTTTCTTCTTCTATACACTGGGCTGATACCACCTAATTTAGAGGTATTAGCAGTGGTTGGTATGTAAGAGGAACTGTTCAAATGTTAGTTCTTCTCCTAAACAATGATTTGATTGCCTTAAAATGTTCTAATGAATATACTTTTTAAGTGAATGTGGTTTTAAAAATCAGTATTTCTGCACCATTTTAGATCTTAGCCTCATAGACAAGGAATCAGATGATGTCTTGGAAAGAATAATGGATGAGAAAACAGCAAGTGAGTTGAAGATTTTGTATGGTCACAGCGGACCTGTCTATGGAGCCAGCTTCAGTCCAGATAGGTAAAATACAAACAAAAAATGAAATACTGCTACATTATAAAATTTGAGATTATAAAAGTTAACTACTGGAAACGTGGGGAAAAATTCTGTTAGAAAAATCTCATGGTTGCCTCTCACGCATTATCGGTTAGACTCTTGCCATTTGCTAATTCATCTTGGGGTATTGGTATACAAGGTAGCAACTTTATACCTAAACTTATAGACTCGAGATGCACGGCTTCCAGGTTTGTTGGCCTTAAAAATTTGCTTTAGTTTTTGTATAACCCCGATAGGAGCTGAATTGCTTCTTTGGGTTCTTGTCTTGGGTTTGTGGCTACTGCCGTATTCCAACATCTCCAAATTCTGAACAAATTCCTGATATTAAAGGTTATTAGATGTCAGTTGAAGAATTTGTATAATCAAAAGAACTAAGGATACTGAAAAGGGAATTTGAAACCCACAAATAGGTATTTACTTATTTTTCATGATCTCTGACATTCTGTAGAAATGGAAGGGAATTTTATATTTATAATACCATTTGTATCTTACTTGGATAATAGCTTTCAGTCCACTAAGATTTTCATCTTTATGAAACCTTGAGAATGAAACTTTGATAGGGTTTAGACAGATGAAACATTTTTACCGGAGGGAAACCTCTGATTTCAGTGAAAACCGTAACTTTCTGAGTTGTTCAGCTTTTATGTTTATCTCTGAGAGGGTCAACTATTATTTACAGGTCTATAGTGTTTTCGTTTTTGTATTTTTTTGTTGAAAAGACACTTCCTTTTGGGGCATCTGGGTGGCTCAGTCAGTTTAAACGTCCTGACTCTTGAGCTCAGTTCAGGTCTTGCTCTCAGGGTCGTGAGTTCAAGCCCTGCATTGGGTTCTGTGCTGGGTGTGAAGCCTACTTAAAAATTTTTTTTAACGTGTATTTGAGGCAGAGAGAGACAGAGCATGAACGGGGGAGGGTCAGAGAGAGAGGGAGACACAGAATCTGAAACAGGCTCCAGGCTCTGAGCCATCAGCACAGAGCCTGACGTGGGGCTTGAACTCACGAACTGCGAGATCATGACCTGAGCCGAAGTCGGACGCTTAACCTACTGAGCCACCCAGGCGCCCTAAGACACTTCTTTTAAATGCTTATATTAAGTCATACAGGATAGGAAAATAGCATCTTCATTTTAAAGTAAAAAATTGTTGAATTTTAAGTAACATCTTGTATCACATTTCTTAGTTTTTCTCAATTGAACTTTTTGACCATGTTTTTTGTTGGTACTCTTTGGTATAATTTTTTATAAGAACTGTGACTTTTCCAATATACTTTTAAAAATAACGTAACCTCATTCAGTAGGTGCCTAGATGTATAGTGTCACAGCTAATGTTAGTTTGGTTAGTACTTTCAACTTTTGTTATCTACTGTGAATTTCATGTATGAAGTAAAAGTGAGATGTCTCAGCTGTTATTTAACATACTCAAATGTACAGAGAAACTGGACAGGTAACTAAGTTGCGCTGGGAGTCAAATGTATTACCTTCTCTTCTTGCAGGAACTACTTGCTTTCTTCTTCAGAGGATGGGACTGTTAGATTGTGGAGTCTTCAAACATTTACTTGCTTGGTGGGATATAAAGGACACAACTACCCAGTATGGGACACACAGTTTTCCCCATATGGCTATTATTTTGTGTCAGGGGGCCATGATCGTGTAGCTCGGTAAGAACATTGTGATCTTATGACTGGCAGAATGGTTACTTTTTGAGAATTACAAACTCAAGCCAAACTCATTTTCACTCCTATTATTTGGGATCAACTTTTCAAGAGTGTCAATATTTATAGCTCCTTATTTGAAAATGAATTTGGGAGAAGTATTACTATGACTGCAGTTATGTCTATACCAAGATTAAGAGTCCTGCTTTTTTTCCTCAAGCTAGCTTATTAACATGCTTCCAGCCCCTCCCTTAGCTAGATGCTAAACCTTGTCTTTCACAACCATTATGTGCACCCGTTTTCCTGTGATCTCTTGTTCAGGATGAGGTAACTCAGATTAGAAACTAATTTTGTGGAAGCCAAAACTAGGGAAAAATACTTTTCTATAGGTTAGACTAGGAATTGGGATAAAGAAAGGGGGGTACAGAGAACTACAGAATTAAAAAAAAATATTGTTCTAGATCAATGTAGTTTTCCTTAAGAATGTTATTTCGTCTCCATCAGTCCATTTTCTTTACCTCAATCAGGTAGCTAGTGAAGGGTCCCCCATGTGGAGCTAACATTTCACATGGTGTTTCTATTATTTATGTTCAAATTTTGGTAGTTAACTATTAACTATCATTTGTTGCTTTCAATATATTTTTTAAAAGGCTCTGGGCTACTGACCACTATCAGCCTTTAAGGATATTTGCTGGCCATCTTGCTGATGTGAATTGTACTAGATTCCATCCAAATTCTAATTATGTTGCTACGGGCTCTGCAGACAGAACTGTGCGACTCTGGGATGTCCTGAATGGGAACTGTGTAAGGATATTCACTGGACACAAGGTATTTTACACATACAAGTTTGCTTCTGAGAGAATATTTTAAAAATTAACCAGTGACACATTTTAAAGAAACTATTCATTCCACTAAGCTTTAAAATTCTAGCTTTGTCTTATTTTCTCATTTTTAACCTTTTGATTATTTCTATGGACTTCTTTTCTAGGGACCAATTCATTCCTTGACATTTTCTCCCAATGGGAGATTCCTGGCTACAGGAGCAACGGATGGCAGAGTACTCCTTTGGGATATTGGACATGGTTTGATGGTTGGAGAATTAAAAGGCCACACTGATACAGTTTGTTCACTTAGGTTTAGTAGAGATGGTGAAATTTTGGCATCAGGTAAATGACTAGAAATTACTTTGTGGTAAAGGGATGGTATGTTGAAATGAAACAGGAGTGTTGACTATGTTAGGTTTTGCTTCTCTTAGCCATGACTCCAGTCAACATGTGTGTTGACTTCTCAGGTTAAACTGCTTGAAATGGTCCTTTAGAAGGAAGAGTTATTAATCAAGTAGATTTTTTTTCACCAGAAATATACAGTAAATATAGGAAGTATATTTGACAAAATGTCAGAATCTAAATATGGTAGATGCTACTAAATGGTTTCCTTTGATTTCCCTGTAGGTTCGATGGATAATACAGTCCGGTTATGGGATGCTGTCAAAGCATTTGAAGATTTAGAGACCGATGACTTTACTACAGCCACTGGGCATATAAATTTACCTGAGAATTCACAGGAGTTATTGCTGGGAACATATATGACCAAATCAACGCCAGTTGTACACCTCCATTTTACTCGAAGAAACTTGGTTCTAGCTGCAGGAGCTTATAGTCCGCAATAAACCATCGGTATTAAAGACCTTTTGGAAGCTACGGTTTGAAAAAGGGAGACTAAAAGCAAATACCTCAGTGATTAATATTTAAGCTACAAAGAATGTTTTGTCTATATGGATCTGGAAGGATGCTGCTTGAAAAATCTGAACAGGACAGTTCCACATTTCTATAGCAACCACATTTAACTAATTTCCGTTAGTTGAATAAGAGGTATTATGTTCGTGGAGGGGACATTTATGGTGCTTTGGATTGTGTGGAAACTATGCATTTTCTGTTCAAATGCTATTTTAATTTATTATGTTTAGAAAAAAATCAATTACAATAATTCATCCTGCTTCAAGATTCAAATCAAGTAATATAATACCATCTTGAATTTTAGCTGAAGAATTCTATGAGCATGTATGTTTCTGCTGTAAAAATGTAGTTACTGTATGGCACTCAAGTACTATGTTAAATGATCCACTAACCTTTTTGCTTGGCCCATGACTAGTGGAATGTACGTTACTGGGTAGGGTGAACTACAGTTCCTTTCTAAGTACTAGATGAAGTACAACCATCCAATGCCATCTGAATTTGTAACTGTTGGATTATGAGTGCACCCACTCTATAAACCAGGTGAAGAAATTTAGCTTCCATGTTCTACTTCAGCTAAAACAGCTACATACAACCTAGTACACTTGAAGTCAGACAGACATTTCAGTTGCTTACCTCCAGTACTGAGCCTTGCTTTGGGAAACTAAAAGATTTAGACCAAGTCACTGCCAGTTTTTTGCCTTCGTTGCATTTTGTACAGTTTTTATATTTTTGATATCTTGTAAATAAAGACAACCAGCTTTTCCAGGTTCATAATTTATTGTACAAATTGAGTATCACATGATGAGTTGACATTAGCTTCTCCAGGCATGGGAACTTAACAGATGAGGTACACTTTAAAATCCTATAAACAAAGCAAAAATAGTTTAGACACAATTGTGTTCAACCCTACTTTTAAGACAGTCAGTAATTATAAGGACTATTCATGAAGCCCCTGAAATTGAATGCAAATTCATGAGATTCTCAGAGTCAGTAACCACCCCAAAATGAAGATGTCTCTCAGCTTAATACAATTTAACCTAACATTTCACCTTTAACAAAAAGAGCTGCTACGAATTCAGTATGATACTGAACATACGCTATTGGAAAAGTCTAGGTGCAAAGTAACATTTTAAATAGTGGAAAGTAATCTGTTACTTAGTATCAGAGATAAAATTTCTCCATATTTATAATGAGAATACTACCACCCTCCCAAAGTTGGGAGGTACCTAATGGAAAACTGGGCAAATACTACCTGTTTGTCAGGAATAAGCCATGGGCCACTGTATTCTGGAATAATAGTCAACAGTTTTGAGACTGGAAAAACCCTTATGATCAGAGGAAAAATTTTCTGTGGAGAGTTACATTAAAGATCTGGGTTTTGGGTTTTGTGCACATTATCTACTACCAAAACAAATATTCATTCACTTAAGCATGGGCAAATGGAGATTATAGGGCATCATAAGAAGAAAATAAAATCTATGGGAATTTAAGGAAAAAATAAAATTGCTTATATAAAAACTAGAACCAGCAAAAGATAGATTTGTAATGTATTTAAAAGGTTGGCTAATAATTATTACAGAGATTATGTAAGAGAAATAAAGTCTTCACGAAGACAATTGTTAAATGAGAAAAACACATGAAAAGGATGTTAAGAAAAATACAAATGCCAAACAAATGGAAAAAATGTAGTTTCATTAAAGAGACCAATTAGAGGTGCCTGGGTGGCTCAGTCGGTTAAGTGACTGATCCCTGGTTTTGGCTCAGGTCATGATCTGACAGTTTTAGGGTTCCAGCCCCACATGGGGTCCATGCTGGCAGCGTGGGGTCTGCTTGGGATTCTCTCTCTCTGTCCCTCCCCTGCTCGTTGGATTAGGAGTGCAAAATAAATCAACTTAAAAAAGACAAAGTATTTTCACTCATCAAATGAGCAAAAACCAGAAACTGATTATTATTCAACATTGGCTAGTCCAAAAGAGATACTCTCATACTAAGCTGGGTGCCCCACAACCTTTGGAAAAGCACTTAAGCCTAAAACAATCATACAACATTTCATGCTCAAAAGTGTTCAATGTAATGTTATTTCTATTTGAAAAATTCTAACAGGAAACATATAGATCATATATCACAGGGCGCCTGGGTGGCCCAGTCAAGCATCTGACTTTGGCTCCGGTCATGATTTCATGGTTTGTGAGTTTGAGTCCCACATCAGGCGAGTCCCACCTGCTTCAGGTGAGTCCCACTTCTCTGCCCTTCCTGGGATTCTCTCTCTGATCCTCTCTCACTTGTGCCCTCTTTCTCGCTCTCTCAAAAATCATATATCCATAAACACTCATGCATTCAAATAATAGATAACATATTTGCTATAAGACAGTATTACAGACATGATTCATTGCCACTGGAAACCAAATTAAAAAAAACAAAAAGCCAAACCAAAATGTTAACAAAAATTGTCACGGTAATGGGATATGAACAATACTTTCCTCTTTTTCTTGTATATAATTTTGCACAATGACAATTTACTTTCATAGTGGGGGAAAAATGCTAACAACAAAATGTCTAACTTACAAACTTAAATGTAAACTCCTTACTGTTTATGTTGCTTTCACAGCTGGTGTTTTTTTAGACCTTAACTTGAAGTACAAGACCATCAAAGCGATGCCTCCATATGTGGCCAGTACACACTAAAAAAGAAAGGACAAAGTAAACAAAAAGCCATTGCCATCTCTATTATTCTAAAACATAATTGCTGAAAGGTATCATTAATACTCACATTCATTCTACCTGTGAGAGTGTAAGAGTTGAAATATTTTTTGATACCAGTGAATTGGAATTGGGCATCAGTTTCTGGTCCTGCCATGATTTCAATCTTTAAAAAAAAAAAAAAGAAAAAAAAAGCAACAATAAATGGGTTGGATGCAATTTAAAAGAAAAAATATTTTTTTTAATTTAAAGATTTTATTTTTTTAAAGTAATCTCTACACCCAACATGGGACTCTAGCTCACAACTGAGATCAAGAGTTGCATGCTCTACTGACTGAGCCAGTCAGGCGCCTCCACTCCCCACTTTTTTTTTTCTAGTTTAAAAACCTGAAAAGTCATTGCACAGAAGTATTATAAATTTTTACATATGTCTTGCCCAACACAGTAGCAGTAAAGATGGTGGAAAAAGCCTTACTGATAAGACTACATTTCAGAAAGAAGACTTTGCCTTGGTTGTTACTATACAACATTCCAGAAGATACATCAAATCACCCAGCACAGGAAGAAAATACAGTATTCTCTAAGTCCACCCTCTAACCCAATGCTGCTCGATATTTTCATTCCTGGCTCTAGCTATACCATGTTACACCGTGCATGGAATCAATCAGTTTTAAGAGTCAAGTTGGAGCTTGTGATACATTTCAAAGTTTCTCAGAAGGGTAACCATCAACAAAACAGCTCAATTCACAACCCCTTTCACAATTTGTCCCGTATGGGAAGGAAGAGGAGGGATCAGAGACCTATTCAATCAGAAATTCTGGGGCCCAGCAATGGCGTTTCTGATGTAAGCTAAAGTTTGAAAGACACTGCAGGAATAGAAAACCAAGTACTTGTTAGTAATTATGTAGGAAAAAAACTCTGGAAAAATATGCAAGCTTTTAGGAAGACATATCTATAGTACCTATATTTTACACAGGCAAATATTTGTTATAATAAAAAATAACAAAGGCACATTCAAAGGTCACCAAAACACTTGAAAATTCGCATGTGTGACCGCCTATCTACCACGACCGACGCCACGCCGAGTCGATTGGCAACATAGACGAGCCGGTCGAGGTCCGGTCGAGATTGGTAGGCAGTGGCAGTGACTCAGCTGGCTCTTGATGAAATGAAGAGGGAGAGAACTGCGAGGAAGTCGTTGCTACGGAAACTGGCACTCACCAGTTTACCATTCAAAGGCCTTCAGAGGCTTTCATGTGCATAGAATTGGCAATGAAAATTTGGACAAATGACCTTAATTCTGAACACTGTTTCAATAAGGTTCTTGGAACAATGAAGGAAATCCAAACTTCCGTGAGCCCCCTCTGGGGCCTTGGCCTTTCCAGCTCAAGTAGGAAAATCTCCATTAAAGTAAATCTTTATAATGTAGCTCTTACATTAACTGTTTCCTTTTACTAGACTTACTAAAGGTATGTTTTTCCCCCGCATTCATCTTCATGATACACTTTTGGATTCTTACGGTATTAAGTAGGTTTCTAGGAGAAACCCTACATAAAACAGAAGCTTAACTTTATCAAATTATTAATTGATAACCCCATGACCTTGTGCCTAACAAAAAGTTTTAAGAGGATGTGGTGTCCAAATGAAACAATACTAAAGTAGTTTAAATTTCTCTTTACACTTTATAGGAGGAAGGCTGGGATGTTCCACAGAAGACTAATTTTGACTGCAAGGAAGGGCATGGCATAGGAACTGAAATTTAGTCTGGGTCTTAAGACTCTTGTGAAGCTCACATGAGATGGAAGCAGGAGTGGAGACTAAAAGGTTGCTCGTGAAATAAACAATGGGAGAAAAGCCTACAAGCACTTGGGTCTGCACCCTTCAGCAAACCGCAGGTTACTTTTGGACAAATATCAGGAACCCTTGTGCTAGAGCACCCTTTACGGAATAACTGACACTGAAACCTTATTCCTTTTTAAATCCTACAAAGTTTAGGAAGCCATAATAATAATGGAGGAAATTACTTAAGACTAATAATGTACTAATTGTTAAATGGTAGCCCATGGAGAAACCTAAGCAAGGGGTCTTGCTCTTGTTTCTAATTAACCGGCCCACCTTTGTTAAACATTAGGCCTTCCACGTCTTTTTTCACCTGTGAAAATGGGCATTTCAGAAAAGGCCCGAAGTGACCAACTGCCCTCCCTACTTTTTCTGTTTCCTGAAACTGCAATTTTCCTGTCTGACTGGACACCTACCTGGAATGGTGAGATCACGAGGTAAAAGGAGGCAAGGTCGAGAGCCACTCGGGGACCAGAAGCAGCCTCTTGCACTTCAAGGAGTTTACAGCTCTCTCTGTTCTGGCTACCTCCTAGGAAAGGCCGTCCGGCTGATCGGACATAAACTGAAATCTAACCCGGTTACTGCGGGCCTGGCGAACTGCAGGGGCCGGGCCACACTCACTCTCGCTTTGACAAAGGCTGCAGCGCAGCTAAAGGAGACCTTGCTCGTCAGCTCCCTAAGCACCTCACAGTGGAAGCAAACTGCTATGGGCACACAGAGGAAGAGGTTAATTGGGCCACAGGCCCGAGTTCCATTCAATATTACTTCGCTGGTGACCTTGGGGGACTCCCTTCGCTGCGGGCCTCGTTGTCCTCCATTGTAAGATACAATTTAAGGGCCTTCGGGGACCCTGGGAGCCCCTGGGATTTCCTATCCGTCTCGCCCCGAGGCTTTCCAGGCGAGTCCGACCCCTCGCGCCTCGGCCCTCGTTATGTCTAATTTCTTTTCCATTCTCCACCCTTCTCGCACCCCAAAGTGAAAACCTAGCGGTGTTCCCGGATCAGGAACGGTGGGATTTTTATGCCGGCCCCGCAAAGCGGAGGTTTAAGGCCTGAGCCCGGGTTCCCCTCCACACACCGACCTTGCAAAAGACACCAATTCCGCTGGCTGTGTCCTTCGACCTACGCAGCTACCCCACCGCCGACCGGAAGAAGCCACCTCCCCCCGCCCGCGTTCAACGGGCCACAGAAACTCAACCATCAGTGACGATTGGCTACGGCTCGGAGTCCCGCCCTTCCGCTTCCTGTCTCTAAATCTCTCCCCCTCCCCGCACAACCCCCTTGTGAAGAACCGAGCATGGTAACGGAAGTAGGGCGTTAAGCCCGCCCTCGCTTCCGGGGGGAGCTGTGGTGGCATGTGGGTGTGCTGGTCTCCGCGTGTGTCTCCGGTGATACCGGCTTGGAAGTACAGAGGTGCTGGCGTCGCGGGGCTGGTAAGCGAGGACAAGGGCGAGAAAGGAGGAAACCTCGTGGCTTCCAGGATTGTCCCAGGGCTAGGTCTTCTGGGTCCCTCCCATGGATCTACAGGGTTGGGTGAGTGGTTCGGCCACCCCAGCCCAGCTCAGAAGCTGGCTCTACTCGAGTGGTCCCTTTAACATCAGGCTTTGTCCCTGGCAAATTGCTTAAGTTCCTTCTATGCCGCTGCATCGCCTCTTTGAAGCTTCAGTTTCCCGTTGTCTGAAGTGAGATTAAGGTCAAATTGCCTGCAAACTAGACTCCTCGGTTCTTTCCTACTTCTAGGAAACATTGACCCACCTATTCCTGATTCCAAATCCAAGCCTCCCAGTGGGTCTTCACCTCTTCTACAGTTTAAAGCCTTTTTAGATCCTTATACCAAGTGTCTCTCACAACTAATCTCTCCTATCTTCCGTTCTCTCTTATACCTGGTTCTCATTCGCATGGTGTCTCTCTGTACCGCAGTTGACTTGTACACTGTTTACTTTCCTTCAGTCCTGTCTCTCTTCCTGTCCAATTTATAGCCTGCAGTATATTTTTGATTGCTGTTCTCTTTCTTCCCTTAATTAAGATTCTGACTTAATCGAAGTAGACATCAAACTATTCCTGTCTAATTCAAAATCTTTCACAAAAAAAGCCCACCTGTGTTCTACAATTTAACTGTAATTATTATGATTTATTCTCCCTGTGGTTTAGTGGAACAGTTCTTCAAAGAAAGGAAACAGCAACTTTTTGAGCAATTTTTTGACAAATTGCTGGTGATTATTGAAAATATTTGTCTCTAAGTGAATGCCTTTTCTCACATTCCTTCTGCGTTTCCTTTTCCATTTGTCAAAATCTTTTTCATCTTTTAACAGCTCAAAGGCATCTTCTTTACGAAGCTTGCCTTCTTTACTGAAGCCTCATCATTTCCTATTTCTTTGCTTATAATTTGATTTGCATTTTTTTTTTTTTTTTAAGTAGGCTTCATACCCAGCTCAGAGCCCAATGCGGGGCTTGAACTCACAAGATCAAGAGTTGTACACTTAACTGAGTCACCCAGGTGCTCCTGATTTGTATTTTATTTATTTTTTGTAGGTTTTTTGTTTTTTGTTTTTGTTTTTTTTTTTTGTAATCTCCACACCCAACGTGGGGCTCAAATTTAACACCCCAAGATCAGGAGTTGCATGCTTTTCTGACTGAGCTAGCCAGTGGCCCCAATTTGTACTTTAAATTGTTTGCATAATTGCTTTATTTTCTTAAAATTGTGCATGTTCTTTGAAGATAGGGATTTATATATTCATTTGTCTATTTCTATAGCTATTCTCTGTAGCTATTCTATGATATTTACTACACTGGATCTAGAACTTCTTTTTCTGGAGGAAGTGTATGAACTTGTGGTTTTGAAGCAGATACCATTGAAAAGATGAATTATAGGTTATTTGAGGCTTAGCATCAAACCATCTATTTGTTAGGCCTCAATGTTGTTTAGCACATTGGTGCTAGAAAGTTCTGCCTCTTGACCACTGATCACAGCCTTTAGGAAATCTGACACCAACGCTACATCTCACTGATACTCTTTGCATTGTTTTTAGGAGACTCAAACACAGCAACCATGGAAGAAAGCTTCCCCCGAGGGGGTACAAGAAAGACCCACAAATCAGAGAAAGCTTTCCAGCAGTCAGTTGAACAAGACAACTTATTTGATGTAAGTGGTGTGCTTGTTTGGTAAGACTCACTGAACACTTTCTAGTGTCCTTGTGAAGAATAACCTTGTTTGAGAATATGGTATTTTCCATATTTGTTTCTTTTGGAAGTCTGCTTTTGTAAAGTGAACTTGTTGGAGAGTCCATACCACCATGAGACTATATTTTTTGAAACATGGCATTTAGTACTTGAGTTTGCAGTGCTGTTGTTCCTTGTTCTTAGGAATTTTTGCCATGTTGGTTAAGGATGGAGAGAAAGATTATGGAATAAGTCATGAAAGGTACAACATGGGGAATATAGTCAGTGATATTGTAAGAGCATTTTATAGTGATAGTAGCTACACTTGTGAGCATAGCATAATGTGTAGAGTTGTCAAATCACTATGTTGTACACCTGAAATTAATGTAACATTGTGTGTTAACTATACTTCAATTGATTAAAAATAAAGTATGGAGAGAAAGGAGCTGGTGATTGCACTTTTAAATGGGATTCTTGCCATGTATAATGGTCAGAATTTGCATTAAAATTCACCATCTTCCCCGAGAGTAGGCATTGCTCCAAATGCTAGAGGGAAGGGAACTAACATTTGATTGTGTGGTCTTATATGGATTTTATGTAATCTGTCCAACTACAGTGGAGTAGAGAACATCATTCCATGATGAGAAACTGAGGCTGAGAGAGGTTATGTGGTTGAGCAGAAACCACATAGCTTGTTATGGTGGTGTTGGGAGTTTAACTCTGGTCTCCGTGTTTCCACCTTCCATTTTCACACACTGTTCCAAATTGCTTCTCGTCCTGGGGATGCCAGTGTCCATCCCAGTCAAGGGAGGAAGAACACAGAAGAGAAGGGGCTTTTGAAAATGCAAAGGTTCTCACCTTTGGCTTGAACAAAGGTGGCAGAATGGAAGAGATGACATTGGAGCGGGAATTACAGGAACACTGGAAGGGGGTGCAGTGAAGGAGTAACGAAGCAAGGTGACAGGTGACCTGAAATTGGAAGGAAAGTCCAGGATTGTTTCTCTTCATTCCTTGAGATCTTTCTTCCCCTCTGTAGATTTCTACTGAAGAGGAATCTACCAAAAGGAAAAGGAGCCAGAAAGGGCCAGCAAAAACAAAAAAGTTGAAAATCGAAAAGAGAGAAAACAGCAAGTCTATAAGAGAGAAGCTTGAAATCCTTAGTATTGAGGTTTGTTACAATTTGATCTTGTTCTAAACAAACTACCTGGGTTGCTTTTGTTTTTCCTTCATTCCTTTTGTATACACATGTGTGCGTGTATGTGAGTGTGCACGCACCCCTGTAGAGACTTTTTGGAGTTTGTGCTCAGAATTGAGCATTATTGCCTTTGACTGTTAATCAGTGCCTGGGATCATGTGTTGTTTTTTTAGCCGCTGCTGAGACCCTTGTTGTGCTTATGTCCTCATTGAACTTGTGTATTAGTAGATTCATAGGTTAGAACTGGCAATAACTTTAACAACCATTCTACTTCTATTTCATTTTGTAGCTGTGGAGATTCTCTTGGAAAAGTCGTCTTTTAATTTACTTTAGATTTTTAGATTATAATTGGGGATATGTGTTGTAAAAAAGAAAAAAAAAAGTGAAATAAGTCTTAAGGAAAAGATTCAAATTCAGCCTGTAGAGGTATTTTGTTTGTTCTTTATGACGCTCAGAAAAATAATTATTTATTTATTTATTAAAAAAAATTTTTTTTCAACGTTTATTTATTTTTGGGACAGAGAGAGACAGAGCATGAACGGGTGAGGGGCAGAGAGAGAGGGAGACACAGAATCGGAAACAGGCTCCAGGCTCTGAGCCATCAGCCCAGAGCCCGACGCGGGGTACGAACCCACGGACCGCGAGATCGTGACCTGGCTGAAGTCGGACGCTTAACCGACTGCGCCACCCAGGCGCCCCAATTTTTTATTTTTATTAAAAAACTTTTTAAATGTTTATTTATTTTTGAGAGAGAGAGAGTGCAAGAAGGGCAGAGAAAGAGGGAGACAGAATCTGAAGCAGGCTCCAGGCACAGAGCCTGACATGGGGCTTGAACTCACGAGCTGTGAGATCATGACCTGAGCTGAAGTCGGATGCTTAACTGATTGAGCCACCCAGGTGTCCCCCAGAAGAAGAATTTCTAAACTTTTTGTTAACATTAGAGAAAATTTCACATAAAAATGTGATTTCTGGGAGTGCCAGGGTGGCTTAGTTGGTTAAATGTCCAACTCTTGGTTTTGGCTCATGTCCTGATCTTGCGGCTCATGAGTTTGAGCCCTGCATCAGGCTCTGCGCTGACGGCACGGAGCCCACTTGGGATTCCCTCTCTCTGCTGCTTCTCTGCTTATGCTCTCTTTTTCTCAAAATAAATAAACTTTTTAAAAAATGTGCTTCCTAGCTTCTTGTAAGAATTTGAGAGTGCTGACAGCACAAGCTCGTGTTTCCTCATTTGTAATCACATGGAACTGAGTAGTGGTTTAACCCTTTAGGTCTGACATCCTCACCCCACCCTGCCGTTGTCTCCACTGACCTGCTTCCTTCATTTTGTTGCCCCCTCCACGTGTTTGAGTGTGGGATGTTTGGAGTAAAGCAAGCGTCCTCGAGTATCCTAGTGCTGTTTTACGGTGCTCAGTCAGCAATGATAAGTGTTCTGACGTGTATTTGACACATGTCATGTGACACATGAACATGTATTTCCTGTAGCTTTTAGAAGTCAGAGTTGTGGGGCGCTTGGGTGGCTCAGTTGGTTAAGCATCCGACTTTGGCTCAGGTCATGATCTCGTAGTTCATAAGTTCAAGCCCCACGTCGGGCTCTGTGCTGACAGCTCAGAGCCTGGAGCCTGCTTTGGATTCTGTGTCTCCCTCTCTCTCTCTGCCCCTCTCCTCTTCACTCTCTCTCTCTCTCTCTCAAAAATGAATAAACTTAAAAAAAAAAATTATAAGTCAGAGTTGAGACTAGAAGCCACAACCCCTGATCCCATTCATTGGTCTTTTCCCTATTGTACACATTTCACTTTTTCTCTTCTAGTCCCTGTGTGAGGGGATGCGGATTTTGGGTTGTGTGAAAGAGGTAAATGAACTGGAACTGGTGGTGAGTCTCCCCAATGGCCTCAAGGGCTTTGTGCAAGTGACTGAAATCTGTGATGCTTACACCAAAAAGCTGAGTGAGCAGGTGGCTCAAGAAGAACCTCTGAAGGTAAGGGAGACCTGAATGTACTCAATAACTGGAACTAAATGGTGCATAGGTAGATGTTAAATTACAACTTTGTTAAATGCTGAGAAGCCCAGGTGCAAGGTGCCATGAGAGTTTATAATAGGGGATTTTAATTTTTTTTTTTTTTTTTTTAATAAGGAGATTTTGACTTAGCCTAGGGAGCCTGGGAGACTTCCCTGGGGAAGGAATGCTTGAGCTGAGATCTGAAGGATGAGGGTATACCAGGTAAATAAAGAAAGGAGTTCAGGCAGAAGGAGCTGAGAGAAGGCTAGTGTGGCTGTGGCATAGAAAGCAAGGGAAAGTGGCGTGGGATGGGGCAGGAGAGCTAGCTGGAGGCTAGGTCATGTTAAGGATTAGTTTTTAATCCTAGAACCAGTGGGAAGCCCTTGAAATGTTTGTACGTAGACAACACAGAGATTAGATTGAAGAGGCGTGTGTAGTTGCCCAGAGACCAGGTAGGAGGTTACTGTAGTAGTCCACCTGATGGCAGGTTGCATTCAGGGTTTCCTGCGGCCTGAGGAGGAAAAGTCCATGGGCACTGATGGGTTTGATATGGGGGATGAGTCCTGGGTCTCTGTTGTACCTGGCTTGATGGTCAGCCTTGCCATCCTGAGATAGAAACCCTGAGAGAGGACCTGGATTGGGAGAGATGATGATGATTTTATTTTTTTTGCTGTGTTGAGTTTGAGGAATGGTGGAGACATCCAGTAGACAGGTGATTCCAGAGCTCTGACAGGTCTGGGCCAGAAATGTGCATGTGTGACTGCTCTGTGTAGGTGGTGACTGAAGCTAAGAAGAGGGAAGAGGGTGCCTAGAAGGAGTGAATAGAGTGAGAAGAGACCGAAAAACTGACCCTCGAGTAAATACTGATCGTCGAGGAAGACTGACCCTCAAGTATTTTAACGTCTTGAGTAGGAGAGTCGCTGTTGGAAGAAGGAGGAGGGGCCAGAGGGATAGTAAAGAAAACCAGCACATGAAGGGCTTGGAAGCCAGGGAGGAAATGTTTAAAAAAGGAAGGAGAGGCGCCAGTGTTAAATGCCTTTTAAAGGTCACATATAAGAAGGACTGGAGAACAGATTTGGATTTAGTGACATGGAGGTCACTGGTGATTTTATTGGGAGATAAAGTGGTGTGTGAGAGGTGGAACATAGAGGCAGTGACCTGAAGGGAGCAGGAGGTGAAGAAACGGAGATGGTGAATACAGACAGCTCTTGACAAGTCATTTACATCTGCCTGTTCTGGGGAGATACGGAGGCTTCATACTGAAAGTGAAGACTGACTTGGCCATAGATCCCTTTTCCTTTATGGGCGAGTGGTTACCCTCTTCATCCGCCTTTTGGGCTCTTTGGGGTCTGAGGATGAGAAACCACCGAGCCAAGGTTGGGCAGTGGTATATTGGTCCAGGGGAGGGGTATGTATCAGAATTTTCTCATTTGTATTGTGCAGGACCTGGCCCGCTTGCCTGAACTCTTCTCACCTGGGATGCTGGTGAGGTGTGTGGTGAGCAGTGTGGGCTTCACAGAAGGGGGCAAAAAGAGTGTCAAGCTATCTCTGAACCCCAAAAATGTCAACGAAGTGTTATCTGCTGAGGCCCTGAAGCCCGGCATGGTATGTATCAGGTCAAGGAAGAGGAGCAGACCATGTGCCTTTTTCCTGGCCTGCCTCCTGGGGAGTATCTAGGTGACCTTTGACTTTCAGCTTACACACAGGGGTGGGTCTTTTCCTGAGAAGGACAGTCTCTAGGATGCTTGGGTACTCTAGTGGAAATTGAAGGCTTGAACGTAATCACGCTACCTTGGAGGGGAGAAAGGGAAGGTTCATTGGTGGCCAAATTAAAAAAAAAAAAAGTCTTCAAGGAGGCTTAGCAGGAGTGAGGAGTTCCACAAAGTGCCTTGCTTACCAAGACTTGTTCTTTACAGATTTTTTTTTCAGAGGCTATCTGGCATCTGTAGGGAATGCTTGAGGACTGCTCTCCGAGAGCAGGAGACAGGTAGTCAGGGCAATTAGTCTGTGAGCTGTACTAATGAGGAGCTCGCTATTGAGTCTCCCGGTCCTGTGGAGGTTCAGGAGAAATTAGCTCCAAGTGTCAACGTCCAATAGGTGTAAAACATGCTCGAATAAACTACACTCCTCTAAGTGCTCTTGTAATTGAGAGGAAGGAGATCAATATGATCTTTTAACCTTTAGGTAGAAGCAGTCAGTTTGGGACAGGCCTGAAAGCTGGGTAGAAAGGGGAATAAAAATAACCCAAGGTGCAGGAAATTGACAAGCATCAAGAGCCTGCTGTTTGGCAGGCGCTGTTTTAGACATTTTATCTTAAATTCTCATAGCCCTGTGAAGCAGATAGGTATACCTTTGTGCATTTGAGAAAATGGACTCGGGTTTGTGACTTGCCAAAGACAAAATGGCTAGTAAGAGCCAGATTGGAACTTCACACTGCTCCTGATGAAATGTGCAGGAGGTTGGCAAGATTTTTCTCTTTTTTCGAAGTCTTGGAGGCACTTAGAAAAGACATGATGACTGCTAGAAGAGTAGTTCTGGATTAGTCATGGCGCTGGGAGTGACCTTGCAAGGCCATCTGGTTTATTCCTCTTTGTGTAACATAGTAGTCTTTCTTATCTTTTGGAAATTCTTCAGGGGAGAAACCCCTCTTTGTCATTCCCCACCTGTTTATAACACTCTTCACTGACTGGAAACCATAAGATCCCTCAAGCCAATGGAGAATTAAACTTGATGTCTTTCCCTTCTCTATCCTCTAGTGGGATTGAAATTTACAGTTACAAGTTATTGGGAGGGGGAGTGGGAGAGGATTACGGATGATATGTCAAGATCGATGATGGGAACATTCATGTTTGGTAGGAGATGTTTGTTGTGTATCCCATTACCTTTGACTTTTGAACTCTGGGGAATGCTTTCTCTTCCAGCTGCTCACAGGCACTGTGTCCAGCCTGGAAGACCACGGCTACCTAGTGGACATTGGTGTTGGTGGGGCCAGAGCTTTCCTGCCACTGCAGAAAGCCCAGGAATATATCCGACAGAAGAACAAAGGTGAGGGGAAAAAGAGGGGCAGGTACATGGTAGTGAGGTGGTACGTGTAGGGATTATGTTTAAATGCTGTTTGGTGAGTAAAATGACAGAATGGTGACCCCAAAAGCTGTTTGGCTTTGCTAAAATCAGTGTTAATCCCAGCTGATAGAAAAGGGAAGATGTGTGAAGAGCCAGGGAGTGACAGGGTTTAGATCGAATGGACCAGTTTTGCTTTTTCTCACCTAGAAGATTCCCCTGAAATTTGAGCCCCCAAGGGCCTCTGAGCCAGCACTCTTCCTGCCTTGTTGAGATTTTCATATTTTTAAGTGGTGTTGATTCCAGATCAGTCAGGGTCACTTTATTCCCCTCTTGTAGTTGGTCACTGAGAGATTGGGAACATGGATATTACATGGTAACTAGGCAGGTAAACCATGGATCTTTTCAGGTATTACTTGAACCCAAATTAAGAGCCCTTCTCATGGAGGTATTTTGCCTTTTGGGGGGCTGGGGCTTGCAGGTGCTGAAATGAAGGTGGGTCATTATCTGAACTGCGTTATTGAAGAGGTGAAAGGTAACGGAGGAGTTGTTGGTCTGTCTATTGGTCATTCTGAAGTTTCTACCGCCATTGCTACTGAGGAGCAAAACTGGACTCTTAATAACTTGCTACCAGGACTGGTTGTCAAAGCCCAGGTACAGAAGGTAAGCCATTCATTGTCATTACTATTTTCTAAAATAAAGATAATTTTTACTGAAGTAGTGCTATGCACACAACCTGAAATTGTGCTGTCCAGTAGGGTAGCCATTGGTCATATGTGGCTTTACACAGTAGAAATGTAGCCAGTGCCATATGTGGAAATGACAGTATTTTACATCTATTGGGTTAAAGTGTTATTAAGATAAATTTCACTTATTTCTTTGTAGTTTTTAAAATGTGATTGTTAGAGAACTTAAAGGTATAGGCTTACATATGGACCATGTTTCTTTTGAACAGTGCCGATTGGAAAGGTCAAATAGTATTAAAATACTTTTATTTATCTATCTATTTTTTTTAAAGCGCTACACTCTTTTAATTTTATCTTTGTAATGTTTTTATTTGTTTTTGAGAGAGCACGAGTCAGGGAGGGGCAGAGAGAGAGGGAGACACAGAATCTGAAGCAGGTTCCAGGCTCTGAGCTGTCAGTACAGAATCCGACGCAGGGCTCAAACTCAGGAATTGTGAGATCATGACCTGAGCTCAAGTCAGACGCTTAACTGACTGAGCCCCCCAGGCACCCCATAAAATACTTTTTTTTTTTTTTACATGTTTACTTATTTTTGAGAGAGAGCAAGAGAGAGAGTATGCATGAACAGGGGAGAGGCAGAGAGAGGAGGGGGGAGAGAGAATCCTAAGTAGGCTCCACGCTCTCAGTGCAGAGCCCAGTGCAGGGCTTGATCTCACGAACTGTGAGATCATAGTTGGAGCCAAAATCAATAGTCAAACACTTAACCGACTGAGCCACCAAGGTGCCCCTAGGCATTGAGTTTTATTTTTTTTTTAATCTTTTTTTTTTTTTCAACGTTTATTTATTTTTGGGACAGAGAGAGACAGAGCATGAACGGGGGAGGGGCAGAGATAGAGGGAGACACAGAATCGGAAACAGGCTCCAGGCTCTGAGCCATCAGCCCAGAGCCCGACGTGGGGCTCGAACTCACGAACCGCGAGATCGTGACCTGGCTGAAGTCGGACGCCCAACCGACTGCGCCACCCAGGCGCCCCAGGCATTGAGTTTTAAGTTCTTACTGTGGTAGATGATGATTTGGCTCTCTCAATTTTCCCCTTCCCTTCCTCCAACCCCCTAACAGTATTTTAAATTTTGGTTAAATCATTAATCAGTGTTTGATGTACATATTATTTAGTGCTGAGCCAGGTAACATACTATGACTATTTCTTGAACAGCTTTTTTCCTGGGAGCTGATTATCAGCTTTGTTTTTGTCATTTGCCAAATTCTCTTCCTACCTATCACTGTTTCATAATACTGTATATCCTGCATTTTCCTTATATTACAATTTTCCATAAAGATTTTTCCTTTGGATGACCTCTTAGTAGTTGTTGTTGCTGTTGTTGTTGTTGTTGTTGTTGTTGTCGTTTTTAAACCTAGGGCCCTTTTTCCTGTTATCCTCCTGCAGACTAGACTGGTTGCTCTGGTAGGAACCCTGCAGAACCGATATCCTAAGACTTACCTTCTTGGTCATCCTGTTCCTTCCCCTCTTTCTCCTATATGGGAGTCTTTGATTCAATATATTCTTCTTTTTTGGTTTACTTGCTCATTTTAGCATGACACATTCTCCAGAAGCATCATTGGAAAGGTACATGGGAGGTTGATTTCCTGACCTAGTGTGTTGGATCCCCAGGACCACCCCCAGGTTCACTGATGCACTGGAAACACTTACAGGACTCAGCATATGGTGATACTCATCACTATGATTTATTATGATGAAAGGAGGCAAAGCAAAATCAGCAAAGGGAAAAGGCACTGGAAGCCAAGCTCCTCTCCCAGTGGAGTCACAGAGTAGAAAAATGTCCTTATTCTACACTCACATGTGATTGGTAGTAAAGCTGGGATTAGCATCCTTTTGTCAAAAATAACTTGAGGAATTTGAAGACCTTGTTCCCATTGTCATCTAGCCTCTGTTGCTCTTAAAAAGTCTGATGTTACTTTGATTTCTTTTCCTTGTATGTATTTTTTATTTTTGGAAGAATTTAAAGATTTTATCTTTATCCCTTTTATTTTAAAATGTCATGGTGATTTGTTTTTGTGTGGATCTGTCTCCATTTATTTGTCCTATAATTCAGAAATGCAGATCTTTAAATTCTGAGAAAATTTCTTGTATTTACTGTTTTTTTTTATATTCATATTGACATGTAATTCACATATAGGAAGAGCCATCCTTTAAAAAATGTATAATTTAGTGATTTTTTTTTAGTGTATTCACAAAGATGCACAGCTATCACCACTATTTATTTTTTAATTTTTTTTATATATAATGTCAAATTGGTTTCCATACAATACCCAGTGCTCATCCTATCACCACTGTTAAATTCCAGAACATTTGCATCATCGCCGTAAAGAAACCCTGTACCCATTGGTGGTCAATCTCCATCCCTGTCTCTCTCAAGCCTCTGGCTCTGCTTTTTGTCTCTAGATTTGTCTCTTGGGGGTGTTTCATATAAATGGAATCCTATAATATGTGGCCTTCTGTGTCTGGTTTCTTTCACTTGGCATGATGTTTTCATGGTTTCAGGGTTCATGTATGTTGTAGCAAGTATCAGTGATTCATCCCTTTCTGTGGCTAAATAATATTCCACACTATGGATATGACAGATTGTGTTTTTCCATTCATTAGTTGGTGGCCATTTGGGTTGTTTCCACTTTGGGATGTTTTGAGTAATACTGCTGTGAAATTCATGTTTAAGTTTTTGTGTGGATGTAAGTTTTCATTTCTCTTAGGCCTATGGTTGGGAATAGAATTGCTGGGTCATATGGTAACTGACTTTTTAGAGGAACAGCCAAAGGGGCGGCACCGGTTTACACTCCTACCTGCAATTAAAGGTTTCGGTTTCTCCAAATTTTCACAAACATTTGTTTTTTATTTTTATTATACCCGTCCTCATGGGTGGGAAGTGGCATCTCCTTATGATTGGGGTTTACATTTCTCTAGTGATTAGTAACGTTGAACATCTTTTCATGCACTGGTTGTATTCTGGCCATTTGTATATCTTCTTTGGAGAAATATCTGTTCAAAAGTCTTTAGCCTATTTTAAAATTAGGTTGTCTTCTTATTTATTAAGTTGTAAGATTTCTTTGTATATTCTGGATACTAGCCCCTTATCAGACTTTTTAAAAAAGATTTAATTTTTTTAATTTTTTAATGTTTGTTTATTTTTGAGAGAGAGTGAGCCGAGAAGGGGCAGAGAGAGAAGGAGAGAGAGAATCCTAAGCAGGCTCCATGCAGTCAGTGCAGAGTCCAGGTTCGGTCTTAGTCCCACGAACCATGAGGTCATGACCCAAGCCAAATCAAGATTCGGATGCTTAACCAGCTGAGCCAACCAGGCATCCCCCACTTCCCCACTTTTTTTTAAGTATAATTTCCTCTTCTTTCTCTTAAACTCCTGATAGAATGGTGTTGGACTTAATTATCAGTTTTCTAATTTTCTTATGTTTTTTCTCTCCTTTGTTTTGGCATGTGCATGTATTTATCTAGATCCTACCTTCTGGGAGAGTCCCTCAACTTTAATTTTATCTCCTCTACTGAATTTGTGTTTTGACTGCCATCTTATCATTGAGGTGGTATAAAATGTGGTGTGCCTGGTTGGGTGGGACTTGTTGACTGGCTGAATTCAGTGTCAGGATCAGGAGCTAGCAGACTTTGAGCAAGCTCCAGATGTCACGGTTACAAGTCTTCTCTGGCATGTCAGATTTTTCTAGAAAGGATCTATTAATCTCTCCTCAGGGGGGTAATATCTTGGCTGCCTGAGAGATAGGTGGGAGAGGGGCTGGATGTCTCCATGTCTATATCTGTATGATGTTCAGAATTTTTCTTAATCTGCATTTTCAGAGTTTGCACTCCTCTGTCTTTTCAGTCTCATACAGGTTTCCTGTGGAGGCGGGAGAGGCGCAGGCCCTATGGTGTGAGGAGAGGACCTGGAGATCTAACTTAGTTTCCCTGATTTCAGTCATCTGCCTCACTGCTTTCTTTTGAGGTGCTTGTCACCTCTAATTACTTAGCTTTTGGGGGGCTCTGTAGGATGAATCAGCGTGGTCAGTATCTCCCTTTTGCATGCATTTGGGTTTTGCCTTCTGAGTCTGGGCAAATCACCAAGTTAGCAACAATTTGTCCACGTTGTCAGGCTGACGGTTCCCTGAGGGTCTTTGTGCAAATTGTCCTCCATTCCATATGGAAATCCTGAGGACTGGAGGATTGATGTCCCCTCAGGTTTGAGGGGAGGTGAGCTTACTGAATAAAGAAACAGCCAGAGCCAGGAGTTGCCCTGCCACTTAATTTTATAAGAAGAAAGATTGTCAAGGGTTAGCTGGGGGAGGAGAAATACACAGTGGTTATGGAAAATGTAGCATTGAGTGTTTCATCTGCACAACGTCTCTTACATTCTTGGCTTCTTCTGTTTGTTTTCAGGTGACTCCACATGGCCTTATATTGAACTTCCTCTCAGTCTTCACTGGCCTGGTTGACTTTATGCACTTGGATCCCAAGAAAGCTGGAACATACTTCTCAAACCAAACAGTAAGAAATGTTTTCTTGATTCCATTTGTGTCCCAAACAGCTGTCCAGTGTTGCAGTTAGCTATGGGCCGGTCCTAGGGCTGCGTGTGTACGGGTATTAGAGGCGGCGAGGGGAAGGAAAGGTATTTTGGAAGAACCACAGGAAGCCACCGTAGTTATTTCTGTGGACTGAGATGAGAAATGGAGCCTGTGAAAAAGAAGGCAACTTGTAGTTTGCATTTATTACTCTTTTAGGTAGTTTGATTTTAGGGGGTGAGTAGTGGATCGTTTGCTCTTACCATTTAAAGTGTTTAAGAAAAATATTTAATGTAAAAGGACAAAATCTATATTTAAATAGAAAAATGTGTTTAAAAGTGCTGTGAAGAGAATAGAGCAGAACCAACTTTGAAAAGCAATTTTTTTTTTTTTTGAGAGAGAGTGCTCAAGCGGGGGGAGAGGAGCACAGAGAGAGAGAGAGAGACAGACAGACAGACAGACAGACATACAGAGAGTGAGAGGGAGGGGGCTAAAAGAGAGAGAGCACTCTTGAGCAGGCTCCACCCTCAGGGCAGAGCTGATGTGGGGCTTGATTCCACGACCCTGGAATCATGACCTGAGCTGAAATCAAGAGTCAGATGCTCAACTGACTGGGCCATTCAGGTGCCCCTGAAAATATTTTTTAATAGTACGCTTACTTAAAATATTGGAAGATTTACAGTCAGGTGTTAATGATTAACTCTGGGTGGTTTTTTTCTACCCTTATCTAAATATCTAAATTTTTTACAATGAACATGGATATTTGGGAAGAAAATCCCAATATATGTTATTCAGAGTTTTAAAAAGAATTCTAAAATGATTCTTTCCTTTTTTGTTTTTAACAATAACATTGCTGTTGGGTTCTGTAGAGACACATTTTTTTTGAACCTTTTTTTTGTTAATGTTTAATTTTTGATAGAGTGTGTGCGCTAGCTGGGGAGGAGTAAGGAAAGAGGGGGACAGAGGATCTGAAGTGGGCTCTGTGCTGACAGCAGAGAGCCTAACGTGGGACCTGAACCCACAAACTGAGATCATGACTTGAGCCAAAGTTGGATGCTTAACCGACTGAGCCACCCAGGTGCCCCTATATAGACGTATTTTTTTTTTTTTAATTTTTTTTTCAACGTTTATTTATTTTTTGGGGGACAGAGAGAGACAGAGCATGAACAGGGGAGGGGCAGAGAGAGAGGGAGACACAGAATCGGAAACAGGCTCCAGGCTCTGAGCCATCCGCTCAGAGCCTGACGCGGGGCTCGAACTCACGGACCGCGAGATCGTGACCTGGCTGAAGTCGGACGCTTAACCGACTGCGCCACCCAGGCGCCCCCGTATTTTTTAACTAAACTGGTTTTCCCACCACATATTGGTAAACGTTTTTCTAATAATTTTTTCTCTTTATAATCATATTTGTAAACAAAGTGCAGGCGTTTTGTGTGCTGTAGCCTTGTGCTCAGAGCAGGCTGTTTCTGGTATATTTCAGATGAGCCTCTGATACAGTGATGCCAGTACATGGCTTCTGCTGCATATGTATTATTAGCCTCATGGTATTGAGGGGACCCTAATATGTTTTGCTGACCTTGAATAAGCATTGATTTAGTTGGATATAGTCCTTCTGGGACATTTTGTTGGATGTTTCCACATGCTGCTTGATCGCACAAGCTGATAGGAGTACTTATGTCCATAACCTGGTCAGCACATGTTGAGTCTTGGCCTTTGAAGGTCTGCTTTAGGTGCGTTATATTCTGTGTGCCTCCTGCTCATTATGCTCTTTCCCTTTTGTAGGTAAGGGCCTGTGTTCTCTGTGTCCATCCTCGGACCAGGGCTGTGAGGCTGAGCCTGCGCCCCATCTTCCTGCAGCCTGGGCGCGCGCTCACCCGGCTCTCCTGCCAGCACCTGGGAGCAGTGCTGGAGGATGTTCCTGTCCAGAGCTTTTCCAGCAAGGCTGGGGCCACTTTCAGGCTGAAGGATGGGGCTCTGGCCTATGCCCGGGTGAGGAGGCTCTTTGTTTCACCAGGATTTACCCCTAGAAGGACTTTGGGGATACGTGGGTCCTTGTTTGTTTCCTTCATCCTTTGTATTAGTTTCCTGTTTTTGAATATTCCCAAGTGTGGAGGACTCTATATAGGGATTAGAACAATGTATGTTCTGTTAGAATTCTTCAGGATTAATTTGACTTATTTTGATACCTGGTTGATGGTAGGTACAAGAGTGTGTTAAGATCTATACCAGAGCTTGGCAAAGTTTTTGAAAGGGCTAGATAGTAAATATTTCAGGTTTGTGGGCCATCTGATCTCTGTCCTCACTACTCAACTCTATTGTTAAAGCCAAAAGCAGCCATAGACAGTATGTAAATGAAAGGGCATGGCTGTGGTGAATAAAACTTTTATTTATAAAAATAGGCACTGACTTGTGAACTATAATATACTGATCCATGATCTAGACTGTTCTCTGACCTTATAGAGAGTCTATGATAGTAAAGAACAGTGTTTTAGTTAGAAGAATTATTTTAACAGGCAATCAGACTACTGTTTTTATGGTATGTGATAAATGTGTTGAGTTATGTCACGTGCTTCCATACCTGATTGCCTCAGATCTACAGTCTCTGGCTTGTCCTTAATCACTTGGTACTTTGTAGCTCAGCCATCTCTCCGATTCTAAGAACGTCTTCAATGCCGAGGCCTTCAAGCCAGGGAACACCCACAAGTGTAGAATCATCGATTACAGCCAAATGGATGAACTGGCTTTGCTCTCTCTGAGGACGTAAGTCTGTCATCAGCGCATGTGGGGCTGTGGCGATGGGCCCCTCTGTGCGTGCACGTTCACACTTTCTCTTGGCCTGGCTTGGTGAGGGTTCTCTTTCTTGCCAGCATGATTCTGGTAGCCCTGAATTTTAGGTAGCCTCTGCCCTGGTTTATGTGATCTTGTATTTTCTTTTTGTTCTAGATCTGTTATTGAAGCTCAATACCTTAGGTACCATGACATCAAACCTGGGGCATTGGTGAAGGTAAGACTCAAGCACATAATTAGATACCCTTCCACTTTCAGACATTCTTTAGTTCACAGGTTAACTGTTAGCTTATTAGTTGTCATGTGAACACATTTAAAGTCACCTTCCTTCTCTCTACCTGTTAACTGGCATTTCTTTTTCTTCCCTGGAGTAACTTGTAATTAATTTCAAGGTAAGGTCTTAATAGCATCACCCAGCTACACAGAGGCAGTAGGTCATAAATCCTGGGGTTTGATGGTGTTTATTAGACCAGGTCAAAAGTTAATTTTGTGATAGTTGAGCTCCTGTGATGTTAGTAAGTCACTTGCAGTTGCCTCTCCTATCTAACCATTTAGCCCCAGTTGAGCAGATCTCCTTTAGATGTAGAGTTCATTCCTTAGGAGACATAGATCTCTCCTTCAGAGAATGTGCTTGTGAGGTAGGCCGAAAGAACACGCTCCCACAAAAAGATGTGAAGATCCCCATGAATCAACCATACTGCCTTCAGATCAGTGTGGGGTACATGCTTTACCCCATGACATCTGGAAAAACAGGCACAGTTAGTCTGGAAAGGTGGGCTTTGAAAGAGATGTGACATGCTTTGTTGTAAGAGGTGGAAGAAAAACCATTCTTGAGGCATGATGACTTCTTTTCTTTGGACTCCCTAGGGCACGGTGCTGACCATAAAGCCATATGGGATGCTGGTGAAAGTGGGCGAACAAATCAGGGGCCTGGTACCTCCCATACACCTGGCCGACATCCTGATAAAGAATCCAGAGAAGAAATACCACATTGGGGATGAGGTCAAGTGCCGGGTGAGCTTCTTGAAGGGTCTCCTTGGGGTTTTGGCCAGATGGGAAGAGAGCATTGCTTTTCAGCTGAAGTTTCTGCCTTTTTCCACAAAGTGACCATCTAACATCTATGGTGCTGTGCCTGGCATTGGGAAGAGAAAAGTGTGTCTCTGCCCTTGAGAATTGTGTAATATAATTGAGAGTTAAAATATTCATACATGAAAAGAGCAGGCTGTTGTGCGACCTTTTATCACATGGTTTGGTACAGGCTGTGTCCTATGATCATATCACAAGGGGGAGGTGACAGTGGGCTGGGCCAGCAAGAATCATTGATGATGTTAATAGCAACTACAGTGTAACATGTATTTTGTATCAGTTGCTATGCTAGGCTCATGACATGCTTTATGTCATTGAATCCTGAAAACAACCGTATAAAGTAAGTACTGTTATCCTCATTTTGCGGGTGTGGAAGTGAAAGCTTAGGAAAGTGAAATTTCTTGCCTGAAGTCACAGAGTTAATAAATGGCAGAACCAGTTTTCAAAATCAGGTCTCTATGACAATAATGTCTTCTAGATTTCTGGCAGAGGTGGTACTTGAACTGGAAAGGATTTGAGGAGGAGCAAGCGATGTGTGTCAGGCCCAGAAATAGACAAGCTAAGTTGCTGAAATATGAGTGGTTTATAACAAAGTCTTGAATCCCAAGAGAAGCTTTGCAGAGTTGTGAAGGTTACATATGGTTAGCAGTGGCTAGCATAGGGCCTGGTTTGTGCAGCCAGTCACAATGTTAGATGTTCTTCCTCTCATTTTGTTTCATTATTGAGTCAAAATAGGTATTGATCACCCATTGGTGCAAGATTGTACAATAGTGGAGTCAGGAGGTTAGAAGTAGAGGAATTTCTCTGCCCTTTAGGAGATAACCTGAGGGATGAGAGATGGTTGGATCTCTCGGCCTTAATTTATAACTAATACACAGTACTGAGCTGGTAAATTGGTTTGATGGTTCATTCTGTTATGTGGGAGGAAGTACATTTGAAATAGGTGAATCTTCCCTAGATTGTCGTCCCAGCAGGGAGCAGGGAGGATTTGCCTCTGACAGTACTCAGAGGCAAAGAGATAGCAGGTTCTCTGGCACTGACCATGGCCTTTGGGTTCAGATGTTGCAGAGACTAGGCCAGTGGCTCTCTTGATAACGGGTAACTTGATGACGACTAGTATCCTTCCCCTAGGTTTTGCTTTGTGATCCTGAAGCCAAGAAGTTGATGATGACCCTGAAGAAAACCCTGATTGAGTCCAAACTGCCTGCCATTACCTGCTATGCCGATGCCAAGCCTGGTCTGCAGACACACGGCTTCATCCTCAGAGTCAAGGACTATGGCTGCATTGTGAAGTTCTACAATGATGTGCAGGGTCTAGTGCCCAAGCATGAGCTCAGTGCCGAGTATGTCCCTGACCCAGAGAGGGTCTTTTACATCGGCCAGGTAACCTTTCCTTCGATAGGCCCTTATCCTTGGTGACCCCATGAACACAGATTTGAAGGAGTTGTAGGAGGACTACTTTTTAAGGGATAAGGAATGAGCATGTGGGGCAGTGGGCTTGAGCCAGCTGAGCGGAGGAGCTGTAGAACAGAACTGACAGAACCCCTCAAGGGGGTTCTGCAAAAGCTAGCAAACTAATGGACCTCAAGCCCACAACCTGATAGAAAATAGTCTTTACCGGGGCGCCTGGGTGGCGCAGTCGGTTAAGCGTCCGACTTCAGCCAGGTCACGATCTCGCGGTCCGGGAGTTCGAGCCCCGCGTCAGGCTCTGGGCTGATGGCTCGGAGCCTGGAGCCTGTTTCCGATTCTGTGTCTCCCTCTCTCTCTGCCCCTCCCCCGTTCATGCTCTGTCTCTCTCTGTCCCAAAAATAAATAAACGTTGAAAAAAAAAATTAAAAAAAAAAATAAAAAAAAAAATAAAAAAAAGAAAATAGTCTTTACCTACAACATACCAGTGTCCCTCCCATCAGAAGTTGCTCTGAGGCCACTGTCACCACAAGGTGGCAGTGCCAAGAAACTAGTGAGTCGGGGTTTATCTAGGAAAAATAATTGTTTAAAGCTCGGGGTTGTACCAGATATTTATTCATGTCTTCCTTTCACCCAAAAGGCTGATTTGAGATTCTGTGTCGCTTTCAGTACATTTCTTTCCACTGCCTCTGATCTAATCCAAAGTCTTGGTGTATCTCACTCTGCAGTGCTCACTGAGGGCAGCTCTCTCTAGGGCCTCATAGGCTTGCTGGGAAGAGTTCACCAGGCAAGTGTGGTTTCTCACCAGGTGGTGAAGGTTGCGGTGCTGAACTGTGAGCCATCTAAAGAGAGGATGCTCTTGTCCTTCAAGCTGCTGGGTGATCCAAAGAGAGAGCATACGGGACACAGTCAGAAGAAAAGAAGAGCTGTTAGTGTTGGACAGGTACCTGGACTTCTGCAGACAAGCTATTTTAGTTTACACTGACAGAAAGCAGGGTGCCACTGACACGTGGGGCACTGGGATCCATGGCGGGAAAGATAAAGGCAGCTAGATAAGATTCTGGGGCTAGAGGGGCGCCTGGGTAGCTCAGTCAAGCATCTGACTCTTTATTTTGGCTCAGATCGTGATCTCACAGTTCATGGGATCGAGCCCCACGTTGGGCTCTGCGCTGACAGCATGGAGCCTGCTTGGGATTCTTTCTCTCCCTCTCTCTATTCTCCTCCCTCTCTTACTCTCTCTCTCCCTGAAAATAAAAATAAACATAAAAAAAAAAAAAGATTCTGGGGGTAGAGAGAACTGAAGACCTCGAGACAGGGTTCTTTCTGTGTGTCAGAGCAAATGGAAGCTGTCCAGGAAAGCACCATTGTGGTCTGACGTTTCAGCAGTGTACTGCTCTCCTCTTTCCTTTTTCCTCTCTGGTCCCTAGGACCAGCCTGTGAGACTGTCTTTCCCCTTGGGAGAAAAGTGACATGAGTGTGCAAGTGGGTCCCGGGGTGTATGGATGTATGTGCGTGTGCGTACCTGCGGGGTCTTTGGGGGCAGCGGTGTGGAAGAAGGCTGCTTCTCTGATCTTGACCTCTCCATATTCCTGGTGCTGGAACTTGATACCTCTTATGTCTGCCTGAGCCAGGTGTGGTTGCTGTCTGCTCAAGATAAGTACTATTTTTTGTCTTTATTTTCCTGAGTAGTTGGTGGATGTAAAGGTTTTAGAGAAGACCAAGGATGGGCTGGAGGTGGCTGTTCTGCCCCACAACGTCCCTGCTTTCCTCCCCATACCTCATCTGTCGGACCATGTCGCCAACGGCCCTCTGTTGTATCACTGGCTCCAGGCTGGCGACATCCTTCACAGAGTCTTGTGTCTGAGCCAGAGTGAGGGACATGTTGTATCCTTTACTGGTATCTGGTGAGCCATGGGCCCTTGGGGGAAGATTCTGGGTCAGGCTCTGCTCTTCATTGGAAACCCCATGGGGAAATGTCAGCCATTTGACTTCAGAAGTACCTCCAAAAAACCAGACCAGTGACCAGACCTGGTGGAAAGTAAGAGGATTGAAGTCCTATCAGCAGATGCTGGTCAGTCCAGTCCAGAGGGGGCGGTGTGGCCTGCCAGTCCCAGTGGGATATTTCCAGTAGCACACCTTGCCTTCTCAGACACTCAGCGCCTGCCCCTTGAGCTGAAACAATTCATAAGGTAGGTGCTATCTTCCTCCTCCTGTCCCCCCCCATATGGGACTCGGCATATTTCCCTTGGTCTTGGTGTGTGCACCTCGAAGGAGGACACTGCCAGAAAAGAGGCAGTAGGATGTTATTTACACAGAATGTAAAATAAAATCTCCTTAGAGTGCAGATAGGCAGAGGAGGTGAGGTAGGGTTGTGTGAAGACTGTGGCAGATCCAGCTGCCAAAGCACAGGGCTGAGCCGGTCCCTTTTTTTGTCCCTTCCGGTAATCTGGAGATGAATTCATAGGCAGAGGGAGAAAACCGGTTCTGAAACGTGAGTGTGTATCAGAGTCACCTGGAGGGCTTGTTCAGCCAGCTTGCTGGGCTCGCCCCAGAGTTTGTAGGTCTGGGGCAGTGCTTGGGAATTTGCATTTCTCACAAGTTCCGGGTGATGCTAATGCTGCTGGTCTGCATGCTTAGACCATTGTAGCAACAGAGGATGTAGGGTGGAAAAAGGAAATGGATGGATAAGTTCATCTGCCTCTTCTGGAATGTTCCTTGATGAAGTGCTACCAGCTCCTTTGCAGGAAGCCAGCTTTGGTTTCCACCGTGGAGGGCGGCCAGGATCCTAAGAGCTTCTCAGAAATCCATCCTGGGATGCTGCTCATTGGTTTTGTGAAGAGCATCAAGGACTACGGTGTGTTCGTCCAGTTCCCATCAGGTCTTAGTGGACTGGCCCCCAAAGCTGTGAGTTCAGTTCCATGCCCAAGAGTGTTGGTTGGAGGAGAGACATTAGGGTCATGGAGCCTGAGGGTGGAAAGGAGCAGGATACCCAAATGCCTTGAAAGATTTTCAGGGGCAAGCCAAAAGGCACCTGCGGGGAATGGGGCTGAGACCTTGCCCAGCCATGTGTGTCCTGGTGCAGGGCTGTGTCCTAGAGGAAAAGGCACCTTCGTTTCTATACTCTGGGTATGTATAGACATGGAAGTTGATTTTCCTGAGCAGCTGAGTACAGGTTTTACAACCTTCTGAGGTTTTTGAGGTGTTATGTTACCAGAACACCCTTGAAATGATCCCCTCCACCATAGTGTCATCAAATTCATAGACTTTTCAGACTGGGAAAAATCTTAGTGATCCCATAGTTGAACCCCCTCATGCCTGCTGAATGACTGAGACCCAGAGTTGGGAGGAGTCTTGCCAACGTCACTGCAAGCAAATGGTGTGTTGTTACTCCTGCCACAGATAATTCATAAATACTTCTTCCTTCCCAGAAGTTTGTCTCCCTGATTTTTTCCCTGGGCAAATCTTATTTGCAATCCTTGCCAGAGCAATTTTAACAATGGGAGCAGAGGGGAAGCCCCCAGACGCATGTATGGCATGGGGCAGAGGGTTACCATGGGTGTTAGAGACATGGGCAGCTCGTGTTCCTCTGGCTTGCCAGTGATGTGTCTCCTTGGCTGGGTGCCCTCTAGGAGGTTGGGTTGGACAGCCAGGGCCTCATATGGTTTTCTGGAAGAGGGGTAAAGTTGTGCTTAGAGAGGGCTTGGAGAGGGCGGGCTTCCTGGGTCCCATCTCTCCCTCCCACCCCACCCCACCCCACATTCTTTTCGGTGGGGGGGGGGGCATTAAATGGGTTGTCTTGATAGATACTTGTTTCTTAATTTCTGCCCGCTCTTCCCTTTAGATTATGAGTGACAAGTTTGTGACCTCCACAAGTGACCACTTTGTCGAGGGGCAGACGGTGGTTGCAAAGGTGACCAATGTGGACGAGGAGAAGCAGCGCATGCTGCTGTCTCTGCGGCTGTCGGACTGCGGTCTAGGGGACCTGGCTACCACCAGCCTCCTCCTCCTGAGCCAGTGCCTGGAAGAGCGGCAGGGTGTGCGCAGCCTCATGAGCAGCCGAGGTGGGGGCGCGGGGCCTGGGGATGAGGGGCGGGTGAGGGCGTGTGTCACACGTCAAGCCCATCTGTTCCAATGAGTTGTTGGGCTTCCCAGATACTACATACAATTTGGATAAACTTTTTTTTTTTTTTTTTTAGTGGGAGTATAACCTGTATAAAGGGCATAAATCATTTAGGGTACAGTTCAGTGAATGTTTATAAAATGAACATTCCTGTTTACCACCCAGATTCAGATAAAGATTCCAGGTCCCCCTTGTGCTCCCTGCCAGACCAAAACCAAAATTTCCCTTAGTTTTATGGCCTCAGGTTTGCGTTTGTTGTGAATCCATTCACCTTTTCCCTTGTTCTTTTATTCAACAAATATCTGGTGAATGATAGAATAGAACAGGGACCTTCTAGAAGACTTTATGAGGAATTATTATGCTGATCTTCCTGTTTTGAACCATGGGTAGGATTGTTGGCACCCTGATGGGATTTGGGAATAAGAAGCTTGAAAGGGTAGATTCCAAACAGAAGCAATGAAAATCCAGAAGTCAAAGGAAAGGGTGTGTGTGTGGTATTTGTTGGCTACTTTCATGAACTGTGGCCAGGTGGGATTGGTAAGAGGCATAGTTCTCTCTGCCTGCGATAGAAGTGTTCATGGGTATCACATATTTCTACCCAAAGTAACTTTACCTTCACAGTGCTTGCAATGCTCTGCCGTCCCCAGCATGGCGGCACATTTCCAAAGGAAAAGAATGGTGAGCATTTCTGCTTGTTAATCCCTGTTTCCTTTGGGTCTCTGGCAGACTCTGTGTTGATCCAGACACTGGCTGAGATGATTCCAGGGATGGTCCTTGACCTAGAGGTGCAGGAGGTGTTGGAGGATGGCTCTGTGGTGTTCAGTGAGGGCCCAGTGCCTGGCCTGGTCCTGAGAGCGAGCAGATATCATCGGGCAGGTGAGCACTTCTGTCTCGCCCCTCGTGGTTCTTGGGGGAAATCCTTTGCTCATTGTTCCCTCTCTTGGATACAGAAATTTCCAAATACATAGTGTTGATGAGCTGATTCAGTAGAAAATTTTGTCATCCCTGTCGTTTATGAATGAAAATCAATGCAGTTGACAGCATGTTAAAGGATGTTTAGGTGTGAATCCTTTTATTGTTATAATTGGGTAAGTCTAGATTTTTGTCTGTCAGGGTGCATAAATTAAGGCACACCTGAACCTGAATTATGGGAGCCAGACTTTTGGTTTTCCTAGGCCCTATAGACCCAGAACAGATGCTGTCTTTTCTTTTTTGTGCCTAAGGGCTTGCAAGACTCTTGGGCAGATGCTTCCTTCCCTGCTCCAAGAGGGTGATCACGTTGTGTTTGATTCTTTCTGCACTTCAGGGCAAGAGGTGGAACCTGGGCAGAAAAAGAAGGCTGTAATCTTAAATGTTGATATGTTGAAGTTGGAGGTACATGTTTCCCTTTGCCACGATTTGGTGAATCGAAAAGCTAAAAAGGTAAGCTTGCGAATGACTTCCATTCCCTGGTTTCGAAGGCATTGCGGACCTCTTTAGCCCCACACACTTTGCTCAAGGGTTCTAATGCAAATGGCTGTAGATAAGAGGATCATTATGTCTGGCTTTGTCCGGGTCATGGTTATACCTCTTGGTGTGGTCATTTATTTATTTAAAAAAAAATTTTTTTTTTCAACGTTTATTTTTTTGGGGACAGAGAGAGACAGAGCATGAACGGGGGAGGGGCAGAGAGAGAGGGAGACACAGAATCGGAAACAGGCTCCAGGCTCTGAGCCATCAGCTCAGAGCCCGACGCGGGGCTCGGACTCATGGACCGCGAGATCGTGACCTGGCTGAAGTCGGACGCTTAACCGACTGCGCCACCCAGGCGCCCCAATTGGTGTGGTTATTAATAGCACTGACTTGCCCTTTGGTTCCAGTGATAAATTATGTGGTCACCCAGTCTTCAGGGCCAGGTAGATCACGTAAACGAGTTGAAGTGGGCATGAGAAGCCCATAGAGGGGCAGAGATGACTTAGACTCGTGGCTAAGCAAGAACATCTGCATCTAGGGTTGCTGCATCTGATTTTTAAGAGAAGGCAGAATTTGATTTTTATTTGAAATAATTGTGGGAAACATTGGAAACTGTGTTTTTTAAAACATATGAACCAAACAGAAGATGTCTGTGGGTGCTTCTGACCTCCAGGCTGTTCATCTACACCCTCTCCTGTACACTTTTGTGTGAGAGAAGAATGGGTTTGAGGGAAATCTCAACATTTGTAGTATTTCCCTCTGGATGATATATATATTTGGTCATCATTTAAAGTACTTCTTAAGCATCTAATTGTGTAGGGTATGGTAGAGAGAATTACATGCATAATGATTCTTAATGTCTGGTTGCCTATAATTAAGACTTGGGAAAACAGAAATAGAAACAAAGTTAATCCCTCACTAAGTTTTCTGGCAGGTCCCTAATTTATCTAAGTGAAGCTGGTGCATTTAAGGGCGTGAGCACAGGTTGGATTTTGGGGAAAGGTAGGCTAAATGCCTTGAACACAATAAGCTCTCAGGAATGCCTCTGGTGAATGGTTGAAAAGGTGAACAAATTGGATGGGATGCTGTGGAACAATGAAAGTCAGGAACACAGCATCTTCAAGCTGGAGAACCATTAGGGGGCACCCGGCTATGCTTAGAATCACCTCAGTAACTTCTAAAATTCTGATTTCACTAGTTATAGGATAGGAATTCAGTTCTAGGAATAGGAATTCACTAGTTCTAGGATAGGAATCTGAATTCAAAACAAAAGCTAAGTCCCCAGGATTCTGATTTAGTGCCTTGAGTTTAGTCAGGCCACGTCAGTAACAGGAGGGGAGGCTAGGTCAAGGAAGTGAAAGCTAGTTTGTTACAACTCGCACTAGGCCTGGATCCCCTGGGATCAAGAGGGCTTCCCCAGCCCCGCACTGCCCAGTGAGTGATGACTGAGCACTTGTGCCCTGTAAGAAGCAGGGATGGTGGGTTTTTTCTGTTTTCCAGCTGAAGAAAGGCAGTGAGCACCAGGCGATCGTGCAGCACTTGGAGGAGTCCTTTGCTGTCGCCTCCTTGGTAGAGACTGGCCACCTGGCAGCCTTCTCCCTGACCTCTCACCTCAATGACACCTTCCGCTTTGACTCAGAGAAGTTGCAGGTGGGACAGGGTGTCTCCCTAACCCTCAAGACCACAGAACCAGGAGTGACTGGTTTTCTTTTGGCTGTTGAGGGGCCAGCTACTAAGAGGACTGTGAGACAGACCCGGAAGGACTCTGAGACAGTCGATGAAGACGAGGAAGCAGATCCAGCTCTGGTGGTGGGTGCTGTGAAGAAGCACACCCTGTCCATTGGGGACATGGTCACAGGGACTGTCAAGTCCATTAAACCCACTCATGTGGTTGTGACCCTGGAAGACGGCATCATTGGCTGTATTCATGCCTCCCACATTCTAGATGATGTTCCAGTGGGCACATCTCCTACTGCCAAGCTGAAAGTTGGGAAGACGGTCACTGCCCGAGTGATTGGTGGGCGAGACATGAAAACATTCAAGTATGGAGGCTTTGGGGGATGGGCTGTCTTTGAGGGGAGACTGTTGTAATTGTGGGCACTGAGCAGGTTCCAAAAAGTTGTGCATGAATCAGACTTTCTTCTAATTAACAGAAATGTTCACCAAAAGAATCTTTTTGTCTCCCCCCCCTTTTTTTTTTCAAAAAGGCATATGGTGTAATGGTTAGAACATTGGTTTAAAGTGAGACCTGGGTTTGCATTTCACATCTGCCACTTAAAATTGTGTGACGATGACTTAAGTTGTTACTTAACTTTTATTTTCCTAATTTGTAAAATGAGAGTATAAGTGGTTAGTACCTTTTTTGCAGAGCTAAGAGAATATCTAGGATGCAGTATGCCAAGCAGGTTGCCTGACACAGCTATTGCTCAGTATACATCAGAGATTATTATCACTCATTCTCTACTGCATGCCTTAATTACACTCATTTTCTTTAAATCTACATGTGATATTGTTACTGCAGTAGAAATCCTTGTTATAATAAGAAAAGAAGAATAATTCAAAGTCTGGTCTATAATTTGCCTGTTAATTTCAGTAACTATTCTTTCTAGACCTCAATTTCCTTACCTTCAGAGTGAAAGAGTTGGAGTATGTAGTCTGTAAGGAAATAAGGGTTTAATAAGACAATAATAAAAGATCAGATGAGCCAGCTCCTTAACATTTACTGCAGAGGATAAGAATGGAAACCCTCAGGCCTGACACATCCCCAGGAGGTGATGTGGCAGTGGAACCCGGTGGTTTTTAAGCTCAGTTTCGTGGGAGTAGAGAAATTCTGATGTGCAGATTATGGTGGTACAGAGCATAAGAGAAATGATTTGACCTTATTTCTTCCTCCAGGTTTCTCCCAATAAGTCATCCCAGATTTATTCGAACCATTCCGGAGCTGAGTGTCCGGCCAAGGTGAGGGAACCCCAGCAGCATGAGCTCGTGGAAAGAGTGTGGGGCTTTGGAGTTAGGAACCTGAGTTCTAGTCTAGATTCTGCCAGTGTTGTGGCTTTTTTTGCTTCTCTCTGTCCATGTTGTCTCACTTCTCTAGTAGGGATATTTGGCTCTCATAGGGCTAGAAGAATTATATGAAACTTAATGTAAAAGCTATATTTAGGGTTTAAAAGACTGGTTGCAATTCTGTTTGTCAGCATGTAACAAAAAGAAGCATTTTTACTCTAAACCCAACTTTCTAAAACTCAGTAATTCCTTGGGGCGCCTGGGTGGCGCAGTCGGTTGAGCGTCCGACTTCAGCCAGGTCACGATCTCGTGGTCCGTGAGTTCGAGCCCCGCGTCGGGCTCTGGGCTGATGGCTCAGAGCCTGGAGCCTGTTTCCGATTCTGTGTCTCCCTCTCTCTCTGCCCCTCCCCCGTTCATGCTCTGTCTCTCTCTGTCCCAAAAATAAATAAAAAACGTTGAAAAAAAAATTAAAAAAAAAAAACTCAGTAATTCCCAGAATAAAAAACATGTAACCAAGAATACCTGTTCTTTGAGTGTAGAGACTACTGCTTGGTGACTGCCATTTTAAGTCATGTTCTAGTGGATTTTGTAGAGGGGTGTTCAATGAGGGATTCTGTGTGGAGGAATACTAGTTCCATTTAGTGTTGGATCTAGTTTGGGATCATTTTTTCCTGAGGATCTTAAGCATTTGGACCCATGGATCTATCTGCTTCTGCTTCCTCCATTAAAAACTCAGCCTCCTAAAATTAATGGGTCATCAATGAATGAAGCTAGATACACATGACTGAGAGAATGGCTCTTCAAAGTCAGCCCTGGGATCCACACAGGTTGTAAATCTTAAGTGCCTGGGGATATTATAGAAGAGCCTCTTTAGTAACTTTTAGGGGGTAAGGTTTTGTTTTTTTGTTTTTAATTATAGCTGACACACAATGTTACATTAGTTCCAGGTGTACAACATAGTGATTGGATAAATCTATATTTAATGCTATGCTCACCAGTGTAGCTACCATAAAATGCTATTACAATACCATTGATTACATTTCCTATGCTGTACCTTTCATCACTGTGACTTACCAGTTCTATAGTTGGAAGCTTATATCTCCCACTCCCCTTCACCCATTTTGTCCATCTTGACACCCACTTCCCCTCTGGCATCCATCAGTTCACTGCATTTATGGGTCTATTTCTGTTTTTTTGTTTATTCATTTGTTTTTTAGATTCCACATAGAAGTTAAACCATGAGTTATTTGTCTATTATTTAGTGTAATACTCTCTAGGTCTTTCCATGTTGTCACAAATGGCAAGATGTCATTCTTTTTTATGGCTGAGTAGTATTCTGTTGTCAGGGAGTAATGTTTGGTCAGTGTCCTGAAGGTATCAGAATAGAAATGGAATATTTCTGGGAAGGCTTGCCTGAGATAGGCAGATATTCCTGGAACGTTGAGTTCGAGGTGCTAACAACATTCTTGGAACTTCAAAGTAAAGCCCCTTAGTTCCAGAATAATGAGAGTTGTTGGATGCACACATTCCTATTTGTTTACTCTGTGGTTACTTTAGTTTTGTAGATTTTGATCGTGTCCTTCTCTAGTCTTTGTTGTGAGAACAGAGACTTCACCATATTGGTCGTTTCAGTCTGCCAGATCTTCACCTGTGGTGTATACCTTGTTTAATGAAAAGTTGAGGTCAAGTAATGTATTCAAGCTAAGGGTAGATATGTTTAATTAACAAGGGTTGGTTCTTCTGAGTCTTCCCTCCTTGGCTTGCAGATGGCTGTCTTCTTCCAGTGTCTTTATGTGGTATTCTTTTTGTAGATATCTGTGTTCTAATCTCTTCCCTTTTTCTTTTTTCTTTCTTTTTTTTTTATTGTGCTAAAAACACAAAACATAAATTTACCCTCCTAACAGTTCTTAAGTGTGCATCACAGTTTTGTTAACTATGTGCACATTATTGTAGAACAGATCTCCAGAACTTTTTCATCTTGCATGGCCGAAACTCTATACCCATTGAACCACTCTCCATTTATCCCTACCCTCCCCCACCCCCCACCTTTGGCAGCCAACATTCTACTTTCTGTTTCTTTGAGTTTGATTACTTAGATAACTCATGTAAGTGGAGTCATGGCCAGTCCTTCTGACTGGCATAACGTTCTAAAAGTTCATCCATGTTGTTGCATATAGCAGATTGTCCTTTTCTAAGGCTGATTAATAATGCACGTATGTGTAGGCCACATTTTCTTCATACATCTGTGGACAGGCATTTAGGCTGCTTCCACATCTTGGCTAACACTGCAGTCAGCATGGGTGTACAAGTATCTGTTTTGAGATCCTGTTTTGGATATATACCCAGAAGTGGGAATGCTGGATCATATGGTCGTTTTTAATTTTTTGAGGAACTTCCATGCTGTTTTCCATAGCAGCTGTATCATTCTGTAGTTCTGCCAGCTGTGTGCAGGGAAGGATTCCCTTTTTTCCACATCCCTGCCAACACTTGTGTTCCGTGTATTTGATAATGGCCATCCTTACAGGTGCGAGGTGATAATCTCACTGTGGTGATTATTATTTTTTTTTTTAATTTTTTTTTTCAACGTTTATTTATTTTTGGGACAGAGAGAGACAGAGCATGAACGGGGGAGGGGCAGAGAGAGAGGGAGACACAGAATCGGAAACAGGCTCCAGGCTCTGAGCCATCAGCCCAGAGCCCGACGCGGGGCTCGAACTCCCGGACCGCGAGATCGTGACCTGGCTGAAGTCGGACGCTTAACCGACTGTGCCACCCAGGCGCCCCGTCTGTGGTGATTATTTCCCAGATGGTTAGTGATGTGAAGTGCCTTGGCCTATGCTTGTTGGTCTTTTTTTTTTTTTTTTAATATGTTCTTTGGAGAAATGTCTATTCAAGTCTGGTTTTTAATCAGGTTTTATTGTCATTGCATTGTAGGCTAATCCTCCTATAAGGACTCCAGTCAGACTGGATTATGGCCCATCCTGACATTCATATTTACCTTAATCACCCCTTTAAGTTCCTGATCTCCAAATGCATTCATGTTCTGAGATACTGAGGGTTAGCATGTCAACATATGAACTTGGAGGTGGGAGTGACACAATTTAGCCAATAACAGAGACGTTCCAGTGGCATCTGTTCAGGGAATAAGCTTTTTCATTCTACCATATAAGCATTATTTTTTTTATTTTTTATTTTTAATTATTATTATTTTTTTAAACGTTTATTTATTTTTGAGACAGAGAGAGACAGAGCATGAACAGGGGAGGAGCAGAGAGAGAGGGAGACACAGAATCTGAAACAGGCTCCAGGCTCTGAGCTGTCAGCACAGAGCCCGACGCGGGGCTCGAACTCCCGGATCGTGAGATCATGACCTGAGCCGAAGTCGGAGGCTTAACCGACTGAGCCACCCAGGCGCCCCCTACCATATAAGCATTATGATAACGTATATAAATTGTCTATTACAGTGCCAGGCACACAGATTTTCTGTGTGTGTGCGTGTGTGTGTGTGTGTTTTAAGAAGTAACATTCTACAGATGTTCCCTTCCTGAGGCTTCTCTCTGCACCCTCAGAAGATGGATTCCCCATTATTAATTTGATATGTATCCAACTTCTTTGTATTTCAATTATATGTACACATATACATACATATATTTATAAAATTGTTTTGTGTGGTTTTCACATTTTACATAAATGTCATGCTGTACTTAATATTTTACAACTTGTTTTTTCCTCTCCAAATTTTGTCTTTGAGATCTGCTCTTGTGCGTGTAGTGAAAATAGCTGTCCATCGTATGAATGGGCTCAACTCTGTATGTTCGCCATCTGATGGGGGACATTTAACGTTGTTCCCAGTTTTTCTCTTTTATAAATATTGCCACAGTGAACATCTTTGAACTCATTCTACTGGGCATCTGTACCAGGATTTCTGTAGGGTAGAATTAACGGATCATAAAGTATATGCATTTGTAATTTTTATTGTTATATGAAGGTTTCCATTTTTCTGTAGTCACCAGTGCCTGTTATATGTTACAGTTTTACCAGTATTATTTGTACCGTCTTCTTGATAAGTTTGGTTTTGTTTTAGAAATTACTTGAGTTGGGAGTTCTGTGATACCTTTGAAGTGATTTGTGGGCTGATAACCACATCCCCTTATTGCTTTCCTGAGAAGAAAAAGAATCAAGACAATGATAATGGCAAAGTAGCATAGGGGACGGAGCCCTGGACTTTTGAGTCAGAACCCTGACTTCAACTCCTGGTTCAAGAGCATAAAATGAGTTCAAGAATATCTACCCTGCCTAATTCACACATAAGATTGTTGTCACGATTCAGTGAGAGATTATTTGACAGAGCAGTTCTGCAAACTATAAAGCAATAGCTAAAGTATTGTGAAAGAAGTAAAACAATTTTGTTTCCTAAATTTTAAAGGTTATTGTAGGCTACTACTTTATAGCTTGTTCGTACCTAGGTAAGCAAAATGGAAAAGATTATCTCTCGTGCAGGTATTATGAACATTCTCCTTGGAGGAAGGAAGTGCAAGTGTGGGAGGTGGGCATGAATGAGGGGGTACAGTCAATCTATGGCCATTTGGGGGAGCTGGTTTCAAGCTAGAAGCCTTATCCAGAGGTTGGCCAACTGTTTCCATTGCTTTTCTACAAACAGTGAGCTGGAGAAGGATGGCTGCACTGCTCTCAACACTCACACTGTCAGCCCCTTGGAGAAGATTAAACAGTACCAGGCTGGACAGACCGTGATTTGCTTCTTGAAGAAGGTGAGTTGTGCACACCTTGCAGTGTGATGCTTCCTTCTTTCAGAAGAAAGTGGGGGAGGAGCTGGAGACAAAGGCCATTAGCACTAGACATTTGAGTCTGTTTGCTACCATGCCGGTTTGTGGAAGACCAGAAGCCCTAATGGAGGAGCTAAACATGAAACAATTAGCAAGCAACTCACAATTCAGCATGTTTATAGATTAATTGTACAAAAGGGAAAGAGCAATATAGAGCAAGATTTAAAGTGAATGCGCTCTTGGATTCTAGATGCTTGCCTTTGATGAAGTTCAAGTGCAATGCAAAATAATGCATACCTGGGTGCCAGATTATGTGTTCTAATCCCAAGTGGAACAGGAGTTTAAGAAAGGAAGAGATAGTGAAAACTGTACCGGTTGGGATGTATCAGAGAAAAAGTTGGATGGGGCTTGACCTTGAGGGATAGCTCCTCTTCATTGCTGCCAGATTCTTCTTTCATAAGCATTCTAGCTGGGCATGTCACTGAAGCTTGATCCCTATAGTTACCTATTGTCCGTAGGTGGGGTTCATAAACCCCCAGAGCTGTACTTAAGGCTCTTCATAATCTGACCTCATATACCTTGTGTTCCAGTCACCCTGGAAACCTTCTCTTTTTCCCTTCTTGTCTTTACCCAGAGTACCCTCTCTTCCTACAACCCTTTATGGCCCAGCACAGATAATCTCCCCATATTACTCGTTCTTCTATTTTTTCCTATAGCATATTTCTGTTGCTCTGGTTATTTGCATATTTATTTGACTTACTCTTTGTAGACTCTAATCTTGAAGGTGGGGTTTGGTTTTTATTTATCACTGTGATGCCATGTACATAGTGGTTGCTTGATAAATGTCTTGTTGAATTGACTTAGAAAATTGGGGGTCTGTGTTTAGGGCAGGACCCTATAAACAGCGAAGGATCAAAATTTAAATTGATTTAGGGGCACTTGGTGGCTTAGTTGGTTGACTTTCTGGCTCTTGATTTTGGTTCAGGTTATGATCTTGTGGTCTGTGGGGTCAGGGCCCGTGTTGGGCTCTGTGCTGGCAGCATGGAGGCTGCTTGGGATTCTGTGTCTCCTTCTCTCTGTCCCTCCTCCTGCTGGTGCTCGCTCTCTCTCTCTCTCTCTCTCTCTCTCTCAAAAATAAATAAATGTTAAAAATTAAAAAATAAAAAGAAATCAGATATTGAGCCCTGGAGAGGATTAACCATTATTGGGCACAGCTGAGCTTGGAGAAGGCTGCAGTGGTCATTGAAATTGTTCCTGCTGCTTAAAGCCATCTCTGCGGTCATTTTAGCCTTCTTATCAACTGAGGCACCAGGAGGGATGCATGGTCGGCTAGCCTAGCAAAGGCTCAGAGCTAGACTCTGAGTGAAGCCTGAGAAGTGAGAGAATGGCAGAGGCAGTGGGGTGTAGAGGGTGGATTCCTGTCCCTTGGGAACAGGGCCCCTTCAACCCTGTGATTTGAGGAGAGTCTGTGTTTTAATGAAGGGAAAAGAGATGTTTATATCCATCCCATCCCATTCCATTTCCCTTCCTGTTTTTTTTTTCTCTAGTACAACGTGGTTAAGAAATGGCTTGAGGTGGAGATTGCTCCAGACATCCGGGGGAGGATTCCCTTGTTGCTCACTTCTCTCAGCTTCAAGGTCAGTGTGCTTGAGATCCCTGGAGAGGAAACCCAGGCTCCCTAAGCTCGACTCAGAGTCTGGTATATGTTTGCAGTGGGTACAGGAAACCATGTACTTATTCAGGGAATGGTTTGGGAGATACTTGATATAGAGACTTAAGTGCTGTAGTTTTGGATAACTGACAGTAGTTTTGGATAAATGACAGACCTCTCTTTAAACATGAAAGGAATTTTCTTGTCCTTCCAGGTTCTGAAACATCCAGATAAGAAGTTCCGGATTGGCCAGGCCCTGAAGGCTACAGTGGTTGGCCCAGATTCTTCCAAGGCCTTCTTGTGTCTCTCACTTATAGGTGTGGTGATGAATGCCTGGTCAGGGAAGGGAGGGGGTAGAAAGGAGTGGGAAAGAGTCGTCAGGTAGTGTCTGGGTTTAAGGATGTCTCAGGTATTGGGGTCCTCAGAAAGCCCAGTGTAGTATGTGCCTTCTGGGAACACTTTTTCTCTTGAGGCTTTGTTCTTTGGCCTGTGTCACTCTGCTACTGTCTGAGTCACCTTTACCAACATAGTTGGTTTTCTCAAGTGTCTCAGGAGGGGTTGTCCACCACATGGCCCTGGGATTCCTGACTACATGGCATGGTAATGTGGGTCTTCGTGATCATTCTGGTCCACCCAGCCTGTAGTTGGCCAGCATTCTACCTTCTTTCTTGGCTCACTTTCTCTTCCCTGAATCTGGTTCATTCTCCTACTAGGTCCTCACAAGCTTGAGAAAGGGGAAGTGGCCATGGGCCGAGTGGTGAAGGTGACTCCCAAGGAGGGGCTGACTGTCTCCTTCCCCTTTGGGAAGATGGGAACTGTTAGTATATTTCACGTGAGTGACTCCTACTCAGAGATGCCCCTGGAAGACTTCATCCCCCAGAAGGTTGTCAGGTAGGCCAAATTTTTTGTGTTTTTTCCCTTTTCAGCTCTATGTGGGATTATAGATTTCTTTTTTTAATTTTTACATATATATTTACTTATTTTTAATGTTTATTTATTTTTGAGAGAGGAAGAGAGAGTGTGACCGGAGGAGGGGGACAGGGAGAGGGAGACACAGAATCTGAAGTAGGCTCCAGGCTCTGAGCTATAGCACAGAGCCCAATGTAGGGCTTGAACTCACGAACCACAAGATCATGACCTGAGCCGAAGTTGGATGCTTACCCAACTGAGCCATCTGGGCACCCCTAAATTTCTCTTTTTTTAAAATATAGATGTGAGGGGTATCTAGGTGGCTTAGTTGGTTAACTGTCTGAACTCTTGATTTTGGCTCAGGGGTGTGTCGGGCTCCGAGCCCAGTGCAGAGGCTACTTAAGATTCTTCCTCTCTCTCTCTCTCTCCCTCTCACTCTGCCACCCCCCCCCCCACTGCCCCTCTCCCCAGTTTGCCCACTCACTTGCTTTCTCTCTTTAAAAAAAAAAAAAAAAGAAAGAAAGTATAGATGTGATAGGTGATTTTGTACCAGAAAAAATAGTATGAAAAAAAGACAAGTTTTGTTTTGAGAGAGTGCAAGTGGGGCAGGAACAGTGTGAGAGGGACAGAGGATCGAAGCAGGCCCTGTGCTGACAGTGGAGAGCCTGATGTGGGGCTCGAACTCATGAAATGTGAGATCATGACCTGAGCCAAAGTCAGACGCTCAACCGAGGTGCCCCAAAGAAGAAAAGTTCTGATGCTCCCCTCTTTTTCCACCATTTTTCACCATTATACACCTTGGTCTCTATTCTTCAGGACTTTGTAGGTATAATTTTCTTCTATGTGATAATAGAATTTCATTTGATATATAGTCTGCAACTTGCTTGTTCTCTCATAGCAGTTTATCATGGACTTTTTTCTTTTCCTGTGCTAGTATATCTAAATTTACTTTGTTCTTTTACCTTATTTTTAACATTTCTTGGTCTTTCTTTCTTTCTTTCTTTCTTTCTTTCTTTCTTTCTTTCTTTCTTATCTAAATCTCTGTTGATGGATGTAATGTTGAAGTGAGTATCTTTGTGCATATGTTTGGACACGAACACAAGTATATCTGTGAAGTAAATTCCCAAAAGTAAAATTAATGGGCCAAACAATGTTACACATTTTGCCAAAATGCTCTCTGAAAAGACTGTGCTCATTGACATTCCTGTTAACAATAAATATGACTATTTCTTACATCCCTGTCAAAACTGGCTGTTCTTGATATTTAGTCTCAGCCATTGACTAGGCAAAAATTGATCTCTCATTTTGGTGTGCAGTTCTCCTACTGTCATTTTCCCTCTGGGTTGGCTTTCTTTGCTTGTCCAAGTGGCTTGCTTGTTTTCCTATTGAAGCATTCATCTTTTTAATGAGAAAAAAATTGATCTGTAGGTGTTCTCTGCAGAAAGATAGTAACCTTTTGCAGTTGGGAGCTGCTTTATGGGGTATTTTTTGTGCACTAAAATGAGCCTGGTTCAGAGTTTTAAAGTCATTTGATAGGGCGAATAAATTAGCATTGAAGAGGCGGACTTCGGCCTGACATAGTACAGACTTCTGAGACTCCAAGTTGACTAACAGTGGAGCAGAGGCCTTGAGGAGACGAGCTGGAAAGTCATAATGCTCTTTCCCACCTCAGGTGTGCTAGCCACTAGCACCTGCATAATAAATTCACAACCACTTATCTGAGCTAAACAGCGCAGAGATAGCCAGGGCCTAGGAAAAGAAAAGGAATGAGAAATCCAGGGTCATCCCTGCTTTTCCTCTTGGGCTTACAAATGCAGGTGTGGCAGTGCCTGAGTGGTTCAGTTGGTTAAGTGTCCGAATTCAGCTCGGGTCACGATCTCACCGTCCATGGGTTTGAGTCCCACGTCCAGCTCTGTACTGACAGCTCAGAGCCTGGAGCCTGCTTTGGATTCTGTGTCTTCCTCTTTCTCTGCACCCCCTCAAATAAATAAACATTTTTTAAAAATGCAGATGTGACTTTTAGCAAAGTATTTAATTTTAATACATTTTATTGTGGCCAAACCTGTGAGTCACGTTCAGTTGTGATTTATCTGCCCCATGTGGATAATAACTTAATTGCCTAAATGTAGATGATCCCTCAAGGTCCCCCCTGCTTTGGGAATGAGGATGCTGTGGGCTAGGAGGCAGGTGTGTGTCACGGGAAAACTTTGGACTGTTGCTGAGATCCTTTCTACTGCTAAGATTCTATATTTTGAAATTGCAACTTTGGGTTGCTAAGTGCTGTTTTCAATGAACGAAGTTTGGAAACCTTAACCAAAGAGTAAACTCTGCTTTCCCTCCTAGAAGCCTCCCCTGCTTAGGACTCACTGATCTGTTATCCTCTGATCTGCTGCCGTGATCCTGCCCTAACACCTAGGTCGTCACTGGTCATGGTTTCCAGTGGTTAGTGGCTGAGATTGCACACTGCCAGGACCCAGTGTCAGGCTGCTGACACCTCCTGAGTACCCACCACATGGCTGTGTCTCTTCCCGAGGGCTCCATGCCCCCTCTCATTTTCTACTCCCAGCACCTTTGTTGAGTAAGAAGAGTAGGTAGTGATTGACTAGTAAACTGAGGCTCAGGGAGGTGACTTGTGCAGAGTCCCTCAGCACGTTCTTGACAGAATGAAGAACAGAGCCCAGGTGTCATGTCCCCTTACTCTTGCTTGTTGATCGGCCTTGTGGAGAGGAGGCTGAGTCCCTCTGCTGTTTCCTGGGATGCTGAAAAGTCAACATCTCTTTTTGCTCTCATTCCAGGTGTTACGTCCTGTCTGCTACAGACCATGTATTGACTCTGTCGCTGCGATCGTCTAGGTGAGTGTCTGTGGTGGAGACAAGGAGGGCACTGAGGAAAGGCTGCACAGAACTTTGGGCTTCCCCCCTTTCTTCTCTGCTTGTGCACTTTCTACCTTGCCCCATCTTTATCCAGAAAAGCTGTGGCCATTCACATTGCCAGAAGAACGTGTCTGCTCAGACTCTTGCTGCCCAGGGCAAGGTTCAGACATCTGAATGTGGTGTTCAAGGTGGCCACACAGTGGCCCTGGAAAGGGAAGATGATCTGGTTCCCAGGGTTCCGTAGTTAGTGGCATGTCATGAAGTGGATTGGCCTGAAGTCTGCTCGTTCCATGGTTAGAAATGGATGTTTCAGAGGCCAAGGCTGACAGGACTTCAGGAGAGAGTGGGTCTGGGCTCTGAGGTTGTCATATCCTACAGTCAGGTCCAGAGTTATATTCTTGGATGTAGAGTTTGATTATCACAAGAGAGTTGGGAGTGGATGGGGAAGGGAGGGTTGAGGTATGTGTACATAATAAGCCTTTCATTCTTAGGACAAACCCGGAGACGAAGAGCAAAATAACTGATGCTGAGATTAACTCCATCCAGGATATTCAGGAAGGGCAGCTCCTGAGGGGCTATGTGAAGTCTGTCCAGCCGCACGGTGTGCTCTTTGGGTGAGTGAGGTGGAGCGTGGGGGCGTGGGCCAAATGCGACGCCCTCCCCGGCCTGTGCTGGTCCGTGGTCTGTGGTGGTCCTTGGTCACCTCCTCTGGAGACAATATGAAGGAAGGGGAGTCAATGAGTTCCCACCAGTTTGTAAATTCTGAGATGTTTTATACTTTTAAAAGCGTTTTGAATTATTCTTACTGGTGTTTTGGACACCAAAGAGCATGGCATGTCCAATTTCAGTTTTCAGTTCATTTGGTTTTTCTTTGGTTTGGTATTTGATGGTGATTTGTAACTGTTCAGTGAAATCACATGACGTTCACAACCAGCAGATAGCACAGCGTTCTCTGCTACGATTTCCCCATTTTCATCTCCTCTGGCCATTCGTGATAGATGCATTGTGGTGCTCTGGTGTGCGATGGAAAATGCCCTTCGGTCCCATCTTCATTATGCCTGATAGTTTTTTCTAGTTTACAGAGCTCTTTTTATCCTTGTGAATGCCAGGAACTTGTGTGTGTCATAAATCCTTGTCACAACTTGGGTCCCTAGGAAAGTGGAGGCACTAGGCTAGGCTGGGACTCTCTTGTATTTATGACCACAGGACTCTTTTTTTTTCTTTTTAAATTTATTTTTTATGTTTTTTTTTTTTTTTAATTTTTTTTTTCAACGTTTATTTATTTCTGGGACAGAGAGAGACAGAGCATGAACGGGGGAGGGGCAGAGAGAGAGGGAGACACAGAATCGGAAACAGGCTCCAGGCTCTGAGCCATCAGCCCAGAGCCCGACGCGGGGCTCGAACTCACGGACCGCGAGATCGTGACCTGGCTGAAGTCGGACGCCCAACTGACTGCGCCACCCAGGCGCCCCTATTTTTAATGTTTTAAAAATGCTCATTTATATTTGAGAGAGAGTGTGTGAGCAGGGAGGGGCAGAGAGAGAGGGAGACAGAATCCCAAGCAGGCTCCATGTTTGTCAGCACAGAGCCCAGTGCAGGCCATGATCTCACAAACTGTGAGATCATGACCTGAGCCGAAATCAAGAGCCGGATGCTTAACTGACTGAGCCACCCAGGCACCCCTGTGACCACACAACTCTTGTCTCTCTCCTGTCAGCCTCGGCCCCTCTGTTGTGGGTTTGGCCCAATACCCACATGTCTCTCAGTACAGCCCGTCCAAGAAAGCCCTTTATAACAGATACCTTCCGGAAGGGAAGCTGCTTACAGCCAAGGTCCTGAGGTAGGTGTCTTCCCCACCCCCATACGCCCTCTTTTCCGAGGAGCCCTGGGAGGAGATTCAAGAGGTAAACTAGACTTAACGGCTTAGGTAGTGTTGGTGCAATGTTCAGCTGAACAAAATCCCATTGTTTGGAGCCTTCTACTTCCGCCCCAGCCTCAGCTCCTAGAAGTCGACGTGGAGACTTTTCTCTGCGTCGGCACTTGTTGGGGACAGGGTAAGGGGACATCAGAGCTGCCCCCTGAATTTTACTATTCAGCATGGTAAAATGCACAGGTCATTCCAAAGAATACTGAACGGATTGCAAGTAGGTAGGACAGGGCCCGGAAAACTGGACTGATCAGGAGAGAAAGGCCTGGGCTGTTTGCCGAGCCTGCTGTCCTCTGTTGTCCTCATTGTCCTCCCTCCTTGTTGTAGCCTGAACCCCCAGAAGAACCTGGTAGAGCTTTCATTCCTCCCCGGTGACACTGGGAAGCCGGACGTGTTTCCCGCCTCCCTAGGACTGCCACTTCTAAAGCAAGAGGAGAGGAAAATGGAGGCAGAGGAGCAAAAGCACAAAGGAGAAGAAGAGCAGAAGAAGAAGAATCAGAAAAGGAAAGGGAAGAAGAATGAGGAAGGGCAGGAGGCAGTGCGGCCGCTTGGCAAGGAGAAGAGCGAGTCCCAGAAACCGCAGGCCAAGAAGCAGGGCAAGCGGCCGCGCGGGGAGCCTGCAAGTGAACAGGTACGTCCCTCAGGGAGGATGGCCTCCCTCACGGGCACAGGAGAGCATTTCAGAGCCAGCCAGAGGCCACGTGGCCTTCTCTTAGACCGAGAGCAGTGTGAGTTTGGAGCCGGGCGCTGGATGGTGCCAGCAGGGGCAGAGGAGGGGGCATTGCCGCCAGCGGGTTCCCCTGGGCGGGAAGGGTGACTCGCCATCTTTCCCTCTTGTCATCTCAGGAAGGAGTGAAGAAGAAGCAGAAGAAAGCTGTTCCGTCAGAGGAAGACGACAGTGGTGTTGAAGTGTATTATCGGGAAGGGGAAGAGGAGGTGGAAGAGAGGAGTGTGCTGCCCAAGGTGAGGGTCAGCATTGATGGAGAGAGGAGGCGGCCCTGGGGAGGGAAGCCCTTGGTCTCCTGCCTCCGAGCTGGGCAGTTTCCGGCCCACCCTCTTCTCTCACTTCTTGTAAAATGTGACCAGGTGGGGCCACTGCTTTATCCAAGGAGGGGGCTGCATAAAAGAAATTCTCATCAGTATTTATTGAGTGGAGCTGAATTAAATTAGTGGGATGGGCAGATAAAGGGGAGGCTTAACCTTTCCTGAACCTGCGTCCCCTTTTCAAAGATGGGGACAGTACCATTAGGACTGAGGAAGGGCTGCCCAGACTGTAGGTACTAACATCCCTACACCCCGGAACGCTTCTCATCTCTCTGTCTTGGCTCTACTATCTCCTTACACGTGTATGGCACTTTATACACAGATGTGTATATATGTATGCATATGTATGCTGCTGGTGGTGGTGGATTGTTTGTTTTCTTGTTTTTTGTTTTTTTTATTTTTTTTTATACGAAATTTATTGTCAAATTGGTTTCCATACAACACCCAGTGCTCATCCCAAAAGGTGCCCTCCTCAATACCCATCACCCACCCTCTCCTCCCTCCCACCCCCCATCAACCCTCAGTTTGCTCTCAGTTCTCAACAGTCTCTTATGCTTTGGCTCTCTCCCACTCTAACCTCTTTTTTTTTTGTTTGTTTTTTGTTTTTTGTTTTTTGTTTTTGTTTTTTGTTTTTTGTTTTTTTTGCATACATATGTCTTAAAAGCTCATTGCCTAAATAAATGTATTTACAAGAAAAGCTTTCACATCACTACTGTGGTTTCTCCAGTGGAGCGGGCCTAGCCTGGCCCTGGGAGGGAGCAAGGGCCTCTGGGCCTGGTGGGAGCCCCTGCTTCTCCAGGTGGGATGGGGTCGGAACAGGGTGCAGCCCGAGCTGAGTGCTTTCCTCACACACCTCTTGTGCTCCTTCAGGGGAAGCCAACCAGGCCAGCAGAAGTGCCCCGGCTACAGCTGTCCTCCGGTTTCATTTGGGACGTGGGGCTAGACTCTCTGACCCCGGCCTTACCACCTCGAGGAGAGAGCTCAGACAGTGAGGAGGACGACAAGCCACAGCAGTCCACGGTGTCGTATTTTGCAGGGGACCCCTTGGTGCTAGTCTCTCTTTGCTCTCTCCTGGCCTGGGTGTCCCTCCTGGCAGAGTGGGGCTATCTCAGGCCGGGGAGTATTTACAGAGCTCACTGACTGCCCTGCCAACTCTTGGCTTCAACTGCAGACCTCTGCAAGGGTCTGAGGAGCAGATTACTCACTAACTTTTGTGTCTTCTGTAGCAGAAGAGGAGCAAGAAGGAAAGGATGTTGGAGAAGCAGAAGGCAGAGAAAGAGCTGTCCCGCATTGAGGAGGCACTGATGGATCCCGGGCGACAGCCAGAGTCCGCAGATGATTTTGACCGACTCTTGCTGAGCTCCCCCAACAGCTCTATCCTGTGGCTGCAGTACATGGCCTTCCACCTGCAGGCCACAGAGATCGAGAAGGCCCGGGCCGTGGCTGAGAGGGCTCTCAAGACCATTTCCTTCAGGTCTCGGCCTTGTCCTCCTGCTTTGGTGGGGGGGTGGCTCTTGAAAGGGAGGGCTGTGTCTCCGCCGGCTGCAGAGCTTGCCGCCTGTGGGTCATTTCCTCTTCGGCAGGCCGACAGCAGTTTGGGTGGCCGCCACCCGCACCCATAGGTTCCCAGGCTTGTCTCATTGCTGTGCCATCTGTGAAACAGATCTGCTCATTAATATTTTATAGTCTCCTTCACTGAAGTGGCTAAGGGTTTACAGGAGTCCCTACACTGAAATAAAGGGCCTAACTTGGAGCAGAAGTAGAACAAGGGGAATAACTCCACGTACCTGGGTGCAGACGCTCTCAGTTGCCATTTCCAGGCACAGGGTAGAATGAGTTTTCTGACCGCTAAGAGGAGGGATGGTGATCCTTTGCTTCATTCTCTTAGTTTGGAGAGAGAGACCAGAAGATTCTGCTCCTTCCTGCCCAAACATCTAGCCAGTTTTAAGATTTAGTGGGCTTCCTTTCTAGGAATGGAGGCAGATGCCAGGGGAACCCCCACAGTCAGGGGCTGGTGTTCTGCTTCTGTGTGAGCTGCAGTGGGGACTGGGCTTCTCAGGGTTCTCACTAGGGGCTGGAAACTGAGGATGTGGATAGAGCCAGGGAACGAAGAAATAGTTCCAGTCTGCATCCCTGGGCAGTAGTGGGGGCTTTCTTGGGCTGAGGTGATGGAGCTCATGTGCTGACTTTCTCTCCAGAGAGGAGCAGGAGAAGCTGAATGTATGGGTGGCTCTGCTGAATCTAGAGAACATGTACGGCTCTCCGGAGTCACTGACCAAGGTCTTTGAGCGGGCTGTGCAGTACAATGAGCCTCTCAAGGTCTTTCTCCATCTGGCTGACATCTACACCAAGTCAGAGAAATTCCAGGTAGGAGTCTGATCTGGGTGGCCCGCTGCCGGAGGGTCCTTAATTGCTCAGAAACTAACTCCTAGGAGTCACAGAGGCAGCAGGGAAGTCACAGGGATGAATTCCCCCATTCTGGATACAGCCCTGCCACAGGCTTGCTATGTGTCATCTGGGCCCTAACTTGTTTGCCTTCTAAGTGGGCGGAGTCATTTCCTCCCCCCTCTACTTTAGGACTGCAGCCGGCAGCGGAAGGAAGTGAAGGGACAGCTGACCCCTGGTGTATATCCCTTGGGTTTACAGCCATGAGGCAGCAGCTCGGCAGAGTGTCCCTTTTCTGTCTCTCGTGTGCCCCCATGTTGTTCTCACCTTCTCTCTTCTCCTGTTTGGACTTCCATGCAGCACAGGATTGATAGGGAGACTCCTCACCTGTAAGGCTCCTTCATGTGTTCTGTGAGCCTCTCTGCTTCCCTCAGGCACCTAGAATTGGGCCTGCACAGTGACTGGAGTTTGAGGCTACGTCTAACCCCTCATGAGCATAGCTGCTGCCTGTCTCTGTTGTATCACACTCTGTAGCTTACCTTTTCTTTCCCACAGGAAGCTGGTGAGCTCTACAACCGGATGCTGAAGCGATTCAGGCAGGAGAAATCTGTCTGGATCAAATATGGTGCCTTTCTTCTGCGGAGGGGCCAGGCTGGGGCCAGTCACCGTGTGATGCAGCGAGCCCTCGAGTGTCTGCCCAATAAAGAGCGTGAGTGTTCATCCCCACCTTCCAGCCTGATTCTGGATCACATTAGGCTCTCTGATGTCTGGACGTAGGGATTGGGGGTTTTCTCTGAGCGGGGTGTGGTGTTGGGAAAGCCTAGTGGAGGGCATATAACTATTTTTCTATTGATTACATGCTCATGGACGTAACCATCTGTTGCATTTCAGATGCTAAACTTCAAAGATGAAGGAACAAAAAACAGTTAGTGCTAACTTTGTTGCCCCTGCCCCCTCTCCCTACTGGGCCCAGAGAGACTCTCCAGTGGAAGTCATAGATCAGTACCCGTCTGTGTATTTGGCCCTAAACTGCCCCACTGTCCCAACTGTCATCTTGGAACCTGGGAGCAGGGAGTCAGGGGTCAGACGGTGTCTGACACGTAGCACATTGTGCTGTGGTGAGGGGTCTGTCTGCTTTGTGTATCTGAGCTGTCCTCTCCCTGCAGATGTGGATGTGATTGCCAAGTTTGCCCAGCTGGAGTTCCAGCTAGGGGATGCGGAACGGGCCAAAGCCATTTTTGAGAACACACTGAGCACCTACCCAAAGCGCACTGATGTCTGGTCGGTTTACATCGACATGACCATTAAGCATGGCAGCCAGAAGGAAGTCCGGTGAGAGGGGAAGACAGATCGGGGCTGATTTAACTGTGGGGATTGGGGGACGTTGGCCAAGTGTATAAGTTTTAGCCCCACAGTCAGCTTCCAGGATCCCCGGTTCTCTTTCACTCTCTGAAGAACATCTTTGACATGACATACCAGGTCCTGTGGCATTCACTTTGCAACCTCTTTTTCTGTATCTGGAACCTGGGGTGGGTGGTAGGCTGGTCCTGGTGTGGGAGTCAGGAAATTTGGGCTTCCTGCATAATTCATTGTACCTGCTTCTGGTGATAGAGAATGTTCATGGGCTTGCTGTTGTCGCCTGTGTCTCCACAAGGCAGAGAGGATTAGGGATGGATGGATTGAGGTCAGAAAGAACTAGTGCCTTGCCCAAGCCTGTGGGTTTTGATCTAGAAAGAGGGTGGCAATCTATCTTCCCATGGATACCTTAGGACTTTAAAATGGCAATGAATGTAAAGACAGATGTGAGAGTGCTGGAAAACAGCCTGGCTCCAGGGCCAGAGGGCGAGTGGGTGACAGCTAGCCAGCAGTCGAGTGGCCGGGGGCCAACAGGCAAATGCTGCCTTGCTCTTCCTCACAGGGACATCTTTGAGCGGGTCATTCATCTCAGCCTGGCTCCCAAGCGAATGAAATTCTTCTTCAAGCGCTACCTGGACTATGAGAAACAACACGGCACTGAGAAGGACGTGCAGGCCGTGAAGGCGAAGGCCCTGGAATACGTGGAAGCCAAGAGCTCCGTGTTGGAGGACTAGTGGCCCGCGGGCCTCAGATGACCACTGTCGGCAGGGGGCCAGCCCTGGCGAATCTCAGGCGTGTGGGCGGCTGAAAAGCTGTGTTGTCTGAGGACTCTTATTTAAGTGTTGCTTTTTCTGCAGCACCTTTTAGGGTAATCCTGTCAGGATGGAAAAGAACTTGAGCTTTCTTAGACTGCCTTTTTGCTTGTTTTAAGTACTAGTTTACTTCATTTGTACCCTTTTCTGAGGCTGCTCAGTGGTTGTAGGCAGCAGACTCTTGGACCCCTAGAAAAGCTGAGGCGCTCTCCTTCCTGGGAGTTTGCTGGGGACAAGAATGGAGGGGCTAACTTCTGATGACCTGGTGGTCAGGATCTCACTCTGGCCCCAGTAGGCTCTTGGTCCAACTAGAGGGGGTCAGCAAGATCCAGGGAGTGGGCCTCCTCCCCTAGGCTGAGTCCCGCAGCCTATGCTCAGCTAGCACTTGTGCCCTTTTGTGGACTCAGTGAGGCTGGGACAGGAGGATGAAGGCAGACCCCAGAAAGGACAGTTGGGGAACCCGGGTACCTGAGAGGAAAGCCACAGGGATTGACATGAACCACCTGGGAGGTTTCCTCCCAGGCCCACCAGGCCCAGATTATCCAGATTCTCCTAAGTTAGGTGCCTCATTTGTGAAATGGGGTCAAAAAGTCCTACTTGGAATAGTGGTGGGGCCGGGTAGTTAGGAGGCTCGGTGAGGACCTAGATTGCTGTGCTGTGTGAGTTGGGGAGACCACAGTTTTTCTGTGTCTCCCTATAGCCCCGATGGGGAGAGATCCTTGGATGGAGGGCATTGATTGGCTGGATGATTTTCCTTGAGACCTGAGGGAAAGGGGACATGTTGGGTCCACCACACCCACGCCTCCCTGGGGCCCTTGTAAATTTCCCAGAAAGGTGGCATCCACCTCCTTTGGTAATAATCCTGTATGTTCCAGAATTCTTGGAGGCCAGCACAGACTCAGTTGTAGAGGCCAGTTCTTTTCTGGCTGGTCTTAAGGGGATTAAACGTTTTCTTTGGCAGCGCTTTAAATGTGCTGAGAACTGGAGAGCTTTCCTATGGGAAGTGACTGGGTTGAATGCTGGGAAGCAGGACAGGGACAAGGAGAGCATCAAAGGTTTTAGAGATGGTGGAGGCGGTCAGACAAGGGTGGGCATGTGTGGGTGGTGGGGAGAGGCAGAGGTGGGGCTATCCTGGTTTTTGGTCATTAGCACTAAGTTATAGGAGCTAGTCTACCCTCCTGAGTGTTGGGTCTTTTGACTCATGGAGTTTAAGGTGATCTTCCATCTGAGACAGGCCAGGCTTCATCTGTTGCCCAGATCAAATCAGATAACTGAATCTAACTATCAAGACATCATCAGCCGTAGGGCCTTCCCACATGTGGGAACATTTGGCTTTCCCTGCACCCCTGCCCTCCCTTCCATCCATTTTAATTTTGCTCAGAGTCTCTCTATCCCCCCCGCCAATCCCAAGGGGATGGGATTTGGGCCTGTCTCCGTGACCACCAGCCTGCTGTGGCATAGCCCATCCAATAATGCAGACACCAAGCTACTCGTTTATACTAGGAACAACTTTATCAAAAATTTTAAGTATATAAAATAAAGCCAGAGGCTTACATTGGAGGGCAGCTTCCTGGCTGAGCACTGCTGAGCCAGGTATCCGCGTGCAGTCACACATACGGTAAGTGCACGATATCCTGCACAAGGATATCACGCTCACCTGGCTCTGCTGGCCGGGGCTTCCCAGCTTGGGAGTCGCACCGGTAAGCAGTTGTCCACATCATAGTTAATTAAGGCTAGGTTCTGAGAAAGGGCCTTTTCCCCAAAGCGGTTGACCAAGTGTTTGGTGGCAGCAGGACAGGGCGTTTCTTCAGGTCTGAGAGCCTTGCTGTCGGAGCAGACCACGTTGTTTACTAGCTCTCCACACCCCAGGGTGCTTTGTGTTCCTTGCTTCTGACCTGTTTCCCCAAAAAGTTAAAAAAAAATCATCCCCTTCTGATGCTGTGAGCAGGCGGTGGAGTTCCGTTTGAGTCCAGGCACCGTCACTGGCAAAGAGTGCGGGAACCGGTCCCTCAGGGGGCGACCAGGGCCATCTCCACGGTTTCTGGTGCCGTGCCGTTGCCCGCCAGACCCTGGGCCCACTTGTGCAGGCGGCTGTAGAGCGGGAGGCCCTGGTTCTCGCGGTACAGATAGACGCCCGTGATGGCGTTCCACTGTGGCCGAGGCTGGGTGCCTTCCACGGGGAACCTGGCCACCAGCTCCTCGTCGTCCTTGTCGAGCGCCACAAAGCCGAAGAAGCGGCGCACGTTGTTGGCGGCCAGCACCCGCGAGTGCACCTCGGCCGTGCGCTGGAAGAGCTGGTCCTCGTTGGCGCGGTACTGCGCCCAGTAGGCCTCCTGGCGGTAACTGAGTGGTGAGCAGTAATGCTTGAGGCACTTGGTCAGGAACACCAGGATGGCCACCATGCCGATAAGCAGCCACCCGAAGAGCTGGCCAGAGAAGGGGCAGGGTTGAGGAGGGGCAAGGAGCTGCCTAGACCCTCCCCCGCCCCAGGAGGAAGTGGGAGGAGCTGGTCAGAGGGCTCTGGCTGGGCTGGGCTGGGCCGAACCGAACCTCAGCCACAACCCCCCTGAGGGCAGATCCTACTAGAAGGGAAACGGTCCTTATGGCTGTGATTCCACTTCTTTGTCCTCACTCCCTTGAACTCACTTTCTCTGTTGTGTTTTATTTGTTTGTTTAGAAAATCCTGTGCTCTCCTTGTGTCCCTCATCCCTTGCTGCTCTGAGTTAATACTCCTAGCGGTGTTTTCTGCCCCCGTCTCTGCCCTTGTCCTCTCTCCCCAGGCTGACCTCTGCTCCTTCAGAATTGAGCCACGGCTAAGGCTAGGATCAGGGCAGCAGCCACTGCGTCCTGAGTCAACACCCCTTCCTGGCTCGGGGGCCTCCCCTATGACAGCAGCACTTGAAGGCTGACTTCGTGCTGGGCCGGGGTCCTTCCCGGAATAGGAACGGGTCACCTCCTAGCTGACGGTAACTGTTTCATAAGCTTGCAAGGGTTCGTGCTCAATCTGGGTGAAGTAGAGGGTTTTTTTTTGTTTTTGTTTTTTTTTATTATTTTTTTTAACGTTTATTTATTTTTGAGACAGAGAGAGACAGAGCATGAACGGGGGAGGGTCAGGGAGAGGGAGACACCAGAATCTGAAACAGGCTCCAGGCTCTGAGCTGTCAGCACAGAGCCCGACGCGGGGCTCGAACTCACTGACCGCGAGATCATGACCTGAGCCGAAGTCGGCCGCTTAACCAACTGAGCCACCCAGGCGCCCCGAAGTAGAGGTTTAATCTGTGACTGGGATCAAGGCTTAGTCTAAGCCAGAACATTCCTTTAATGTTTAAAAGTTGCTTCACCAAGTCCTAACTCAAAGGTTACCCGGCTCAGACACCTGACGCTGACAATCTAGTGCTTTCCTGGAGACCTCAGCCCCTGAGGACAACTCTGCCTTCAAGGCTGGACCATCTCAGCACCTCCCCACCAGCCGTCGCCTAGGGAAGAAAGAGGAACAACTTCCCTTTGCACAGCCTTACCTGGGACTCGTACTTGAGCCTGCGGGTGACCTCCTCCCGGAAGCCTGACAGGTTGGCAGGGCCCTCCCCACAAGGGAACCTGGCCAGGATTTCCGTGGCATGGTCTGGTGGGAATCCCTTTTCCCCAGCTGTGAGTGAGGAGGGGTCCACAAACTCGCTGAGAGCACAGACGTAGGCCTCACCGCGCAGCAGGGAGATGACAGACCAGGTCACGGGGGCCACGGCCGCACGGCCCAGGATGGAGCTTAGGAGGAGGAAGTTGGGGGCGGCCGAGCAGTTCTTGGTCCTCCGGTACTGGCACTCGGTAACTAGGTTCCAGGTGTGGTTGTTGAGGATGACACCGATGAGGAAGAGTGCTAGGGCGGGCACACCGATGGCTGTCAGCCCATATAGGTAGTTCCGGGCAGGTGAGCAAGGGCAGTGGAAAGCCACCACAGAGAACAGCTCCTGGCTGCCCACTGTGCCCAGTGCCACCAGCCCATTGAAAATCATCACGTCCTTGCTCTTGAAGAAGAGCGATAGGAAGCGGAAGTTCTCTGCAATCAGGGCTGCCATGGTGATGAGTCGGCTGGGGGACCGACTGCAAGGGGAGGTGCAGGCGGAGCCTGGGGCCGATGGTTCCTGGTGGGACTAAGAAGGCGTGCAGGCTGGTAGGCATCTGAAGGCAGGGCGAGGTCTTGTCATCTTAGCCCCTCTAGTGGCTGGCCGAGCGCTCCCTGTGGGACAGTAAGTGACGATAAATGTGTGCCTCTGAAAACTGAAAGGGTTTGAGGGGATCTTGTGTGGCCAGGCTGGTGAGATGGGAAGGAGACTTGGGGAGCCCCAGGGCCTGGTGGACAGGGTGGTGGCAGCCACTGCTCACTGAGCCTCTGCTAGGTGCCAGGTGCTTTCCATACCTCATTGCCCATGGTCAGGATCTCACTGTGTTGTCATATCCCCAGTGTATGCAGAGAGGGTGGAGGCTTCCTGAGGGGGAGGGGCTTGCCAAGGTCACATGTAAGTAAGTGGCAGAGATGAGATTCATGCTCAGGTCTGTCTGCCTCAGGCACTCAGGTTCTTGTTACTCCCACAAGCTTCCCTTGAAGGAGGGATTAAGAATGGCCTTGTGGCCCTGGGGAATATGGGGTTCCAAGTAGTTCTGATGTGTTAAGGGACCTAGGACTACTTGGAGGGTTTTGTCCTCAAGGCCTGTAGCCCATGGGTATAACAGCTGAGTGGGTGACCTGGTAAAGGACTTGGGCCTGACTCAGTGAGGTGGGGTGGGGTGGGGTGGAGGAAGGGGACTCGGTCAGTGGTAAGCCTGGTGCAGCGTTCCTAGAATTCATGAGAACTTTTCATTTTGGAGACCTCAGCATCTGGACTGGTTTAGGAGATCCTGGCTTTCAACGTACTTCATGACTTTTCTTTGGGTCTCGGTGTCCTCATCTGTGAAAAGAGGCCAAATCATTCTGGCCCTTGCTCTCTCCTTAGCGGTGCTGGGGGGAAAAGAAAGGGGGAAAAGTGATGCCTAATAACTGTTCTGCGACACCTCACCCTGTCAAGTCTTTAGGGTGGCTCCCAGAGGTGAGGCCCCTGGCATGTTTCTCCTTCCTGCAAATATCAGGAAACTAAGGTCTAAAGAGGAGTAAGTGCCTTGCTCGAGGCCATTAAAGTATGGAGGTGCCTGGGCAGGACTTTCGAGCCTGATGTAAGGAGGCTTGGGAAGTGGACAGGGGTGGGTCTAGCTAAGTCAGTCCTCTGTTTTCTTGGCCTCCTGACCTTGCTCTGTGCTCATCCAGGAGAGAGCCCTGGTGAACCTTCCATTCCCCACCCATTACCCCTCCCTTTCTAAGCAGCCTCCCGGGGGGGCTGCCCAGCCTGCCAGGGACAGGCAGCCTTGATGGGCTAAGGCTTGACCATCCCCACCAGCCCATACCCAGCCTGCTCCGCCATGTGGTCCTGGCAGCCTGCCAGGAAGTGGCTGAGGCTCCAGCCATGTTCTGTCCCGACTCCCTTCCTAGGCTCCACCCACACAAGCAGACATTCCAGGGTGTGGTCCTGTGTCCTCCCCATTTAGGGGATGAGAAAAGCCCACAGCCAGAAGAAGCCTGGGAGTGGTGGGATGGAGTGGGCAGCAAACAAAGCGGGGGAGACCTGCCCATATTTCCTTCTCTACCTCCTCTGTACCCGCCACCCTTCCTGGTCTCTGCCCAGGTTGCCAGATGGGCCCCGGCAGTGACCACGTGGGGAGCCAGGAGCAGGAGGAGGGACCTGACTCCCTCCCACTCAGCCCAGGGCCTCCGGTTGCACTCTTTGGGAAAAAGTTTATAATGTTGCCAGGGATGAATGGGTTAAAGGCAGGCTCCTCTCCCTCTTGCTCTTCCCCTCTTGGCTTCAAGTTTCCTAATGAGCCTTCATGGGTTCAGAAGCTGCCCAAAATGGGGTACAAGATACCTGAATCCTTGGGGTAGTGAACAGAGAGGAAACCAGGCCATCGGCTGAGACTACCGGCCCTGTCTCGCAGGCCAGGAAGGGGTCACATCTAGGCCTGGGTGGGACCTCTGACAACAGCAGTTGGGACAGAAAGTGGGACAGGCTGGGAGGGGCACAACTGGCGGGGTCCAGAGTGAGGAGCCTCGGAGGGGCCTTTCTTCCCAGGACAATCCCTCCGGGTGGCCTTGAGCAGCCCGCCCATCCTCCCCATCCTCCCCGTCACCTGGCACACCCCAGAGAAGGGCCCTTCCTCTTACCTGGGGCCAGTTGCGGGCGACAACCAGTGGCTTCAGCCTCCGCGGAGCGTGGGCCTGCAGGGCGGCCCTGACCCGAAGTGCTTTCGGGCTGTCTTGCGCTTTCTTCTGCACTGGAGCAGGGCCTGGGCCGGCCTGGCGCTGTTTTCTAAGAAGTTTTAACTCCAGGAAGAGAAGGAAACAGCAGGATGGAACTCGGGCAGTAGCAGTGAGTGGAAAAACAGCCGCCTTCAGGCGCCAGGCAGGGGAGGGCGGGTGGTGAGGGCGGTGCAAGAGGAGAGGAAGTTGGGCTGCCTGTTTAGCAGCGCCTGGCCCGCGCCTGCCCTCCTGAGCCAGCTGCACACCAGGGGGACCAGTTCAGGGGCCAGGCAAGGGGGCCCTCCGGGAGATCCTGCCTGGGCCTGTCCTCCCTGCCAGTGTCAGGAGTGCTGTCCGTGCTTGACCCCCACTGGACAGGAGCTGCCACGGAGGCCCCAGGAGGGTTGGAGGAGAGGCGCCACCAGACTGATGCTGACCACTAGCAGGATGCACAGGCCATGGCCTCCCTACCTTATTCTGGCTCCTCTCCCTCAGAGCCGCCCTGCACCTGTCGGTCCTCCTCCCCACCACTGGGTCTTCTGTCCATACTTCAGCTAACTCCCCTGGCACTGCTTCACATCTCAGGAGGGCTGGCACCGTGATTCTCTGAGGCCCTGTGCGCAGACCACCGGATGGTGGGTAGAAATTACAAGAAGGCGAGTTGCTGCGAGGACCCCTTTGTAACCATCAGAGCTGCCCAGCCTGTCCCAGAAAGCGGTCATGAGCTCCCCATCTGTGGGAGTGTGCAAGCTGAGGCTGGAAAGTCACGGGCCAAGAATTCTAAAGGGGAGAGCCCTGTCCAAGGACAGGCTAGATGAGCCCTATGATTAAGGGAAAGACCTCCCTCAAGTTTCCCCCTGTGTCATCTCTGCAACGTTTGTGGTTCTGTGACCGTGGGACTGCCGAGTGCCACACTGGCCTCCCTGAATTGTGCTTGTCCCTGTGCAGAAATGAACGGAAAGGACCAGTGGTTATTATTCAGATCCTACCAGGTGCCAAACACCATTCCAGATTCTTCCTCAAAAGTTATCCTCCTTTATCCTCACCATAATTCTGAAAAGCAGGTCTTTTTAAGATCTGTTTTTCACATAGACACACTGAAGTTTGGAGGGATTTAGTGAGGTCCTACAGCTCTAGTTCTTGAACCCCAATCTGCCTGACCCAAAACCTTGCTCTTTCCTTGGCGTTTGTACCTCCTGATACCCTGGGCGTGTCCTCCTCCTAAATAATGAAAGGAGCTCAGGCTGAGTCTTAGAAGTGGGAATGGAGGGAAGAGTAGTTGGGAAGAAGGGAAATTATTAAAGCGATGTTGTAGGGATCAAGATCAAAATGAATTCCTAGATGAGTGGGACTCACATCTTCCTGGCCCTCAATTCCCTCCTCGACAAGGTGTCTCCAGTTCCTTATGTCGCCCTCCCGTTCTGTCCAGGGTCGGATAAGCTGTCAGGTTCAGAACATGAGTTTGAACATGAGTTCAAACACATGAGCCACTGCATACTGAGTACCTATTCTGTGCTTTACACCCTTCACCTGTTTCATGATTTTAACAACCCCATCAGGTAGGTGCCCCATTATACAGATGAGGAAACTGAGGCACAGAAAAGGAAGCAGTTGGCCCGAGGGACACAGTTTGTAACTGGCAGAGTCAGCATGTGACCCAGTTTTCTCTGGCTCTGGAGCCTGAGCTGTTTCCACTGCAGGCAGCTCCCCTTCCACTCCTCCACCCTCCTCCCCGTCTCAGGGCAGAGCCTCTTAGCACTCTAGAGACCCCTTCCCAGGGAGTAGGGTTTCTGAGAAAATGGGAAAAATTCAGCTTTTTTTCTAAATGCCTGAGCTCAGGGGAGGTCTGATTTTCCGCAAGACCTGGATGTGAAGGAGGTGTTCAGGCGGTCTCCAAGGACCCCTCCAAGGGAGGGTGGTATGGTCTGAATGTGTGCCCCGCCCCCCCCCCGCCCCCATTCATGTGCTCAATCTTAACCCCCTAGGGTGATGGTACTAGGGGGAGGGGCCTCTGGGAGGTGCTTAAGTCATGAAGGCAGAGCCTCATGAGTGGGATTAGTGCCTTGACCAGAGGCTCCAGAGAGCTCCCTTGAGAAGGTGCCGGCTTTGAACAAAGAAGATGGCCTCCATCAGAACGTGACCGTGCCGGTGCCGTGATGTTGGACTTCCAGCCTCCAGAAGTGTGAGAAGTAAATTTCTGTTGTTTATAAGCTACTCAGTCTGTGGTATTTTGTTACAGCAGCTCAAATGGCTAAGGCAGGAAGACTTGTGCTCAGCACTAAATAAATATACTCAAGTTGTTGGGTGGCCTCTGTGGTGACCACGCACTCTGGCTTCCCCTAAGTAGACAGAACTTCTGGCATCTTGTGTCATCACCTAGCACTGCAGGTGTGCGACATCGGGTGAGGCTGTGGGCCATGTCCTCACGGCCCACTCTCAGCCTCGTTCAGGATACTGACCCAAATCAGGATTCCTGCTTTGTGAGATGACTGGACGTCCCCCTCCCCCCCACTCCCTGAGACTTGCGCATAAGGGAGCAGAGACGGTAGCAATCCAGAGCAAGGATGGCTGTAGAACCTGAGAGGAGATAGCGAAGCAGGGGTGAAGTGGCTTGGGAGGGGCTGGTCAGGTGGGAGTTTGCCCCCCCACGAGCCAGTTCTGAGCCCTTCTGACTCATATTGCTGTGTCACAGCTGGAGGACTAAGGTCCCCGTCCAGCTCCAAATTTCCTGCCTCAGTGGCAGGTAAATGCATGTGGGTCTGCTCCGGGGGCCTACCGCCCAGAACCTGCAGACTTCATCTTCCCATCTGGTTTGGGGGACTGAGAGGCCATGGGCTCAGACCCCCTCTCTCGCCTCTCTGCTTGGCCACAGCTCACACTCTGCTGAAGTAGGCGGCCACCTCCTTGCGTGGAGGCCGGGGCCCGCCCCCCGCCCAGCCGTTGCCCACCGGCGGCTCCTCCTGGCCCAGCCTCAGGGGCGGCTTGCATTTGTGCCAGCTCGTGAGCAGCCTGTTCACGGCGCCTTGATCCGTGATGCCACGGAGCTTCTCCCTCTCCTCCTCAGCACCCTCGGGGGGCGCTGGGGCAGCCGAGCCGGCGGGGGCCGTGGCCAGTGCCCCGTGGGCGTGACCCAATTCCAGGTCGTGGTTCATGGCCTCGAAGAACTGCTGGATGCAGACCTTGGCGAAGGCCTTGGCGTGTTCCGTGCACGTCTCGTCGAAGAGCTTGCGCTCGATGTCGATGTAGTGGGACCAGTACTTGCTTTTGAGGAAGGCGGCCTGTGTGAAGCAGGGCCGCACAGAGCGCACCACGAATGCCAGCAGTGTGGTCAGCAGCACGAAGGACCAGCCCAGTGCCTGCAGGGGAGAGAGGAGGGAGTCGGCTGGCATTGCTCTCCAGCATCCCAAGCCTGGCTAAACCCCCCAAAGCACTCTGTATGTCAGGGCCTTTAAGGAAAAGAGGACTGACGGGACAAATGATCTTACCTCTTGGCCTCCATTTCCTTTTCCGTCAAATGGGCACGGAAATGGGATCATGTGAGTAAAATGCCCGACGTGTGGGCCTGGCACTCAGTGCACAGGAGTTAGCTGGGCACACCTTGGAATTAGGCTGCCTGGCTTTGGACCCTGTCTCCAGTCCTTACCAGTTGACCAGGAGCAAGGTGTCTGGCTTCTCTGTGCCTCAGTTTCCCCACGTATAAAATGGGGTTGTTGACGGTACATATCTCATAGGGTTTCTGCGAGGACTAAATGTAATAATACACGGCACACAGCCTGGTACGTGCTTAGCGCTCAGGAACTGTTAGCCACTATTACTATGTCCTCGTTCACCTCCCAGGGCCAGAGTGACCCTTCGTCCTCTGAGTCTGGTACCTGTCCTCTGGCTCCTGGCATTGTCTGCCTTTCAGTAGCTAGCACTACACGAGGCTTCTCTGTGTGGGCTCTGAGTTGGGCCCTCAAGGGTCACGGAGACAAAGAAGACAGTCGCTCAGACTCTGTGCTGGAGAGCCCTAGATGCTTGGGTGCCAGATCCGCTCTGCTGATAGTTCAGTCAGGCCCGGGGCAGGACGCTCTCCTAACCTGGGCTTCTGGATCAGCCCCCAGCTGCACAGAGAAGTGTCTGGCCGGATCAGGATGCGAGGTAAGTGCCTGTAATTGGAGCTGGTGTTGTGTGGGGCTGGAGATCTTCATGTGTTTTTTTTTTTTTTAATTTTTTTTTAATGTTGATTTATTTTTGACAGAGAGAGAGAGAGAGAGAGAGAGAGAGACAGAGCATGAGTGGGGGAGGGGCAGAGAGAGAGAGAGAGGGAGACACAGAATCCGCAGCAGTCTCCAGGCTCCGAGCTGTCAGCACAGAGCCCGATGCGGGGCTCGAACTCACAAACCGTGAGATCGTGACCTGAGCCAAAGTCGGTCGCTCAACCGACTGAGCCACCCAGGCGCCCCAAGATATCTTCAGGTTTTAAGTAAAGCCAGAAATCTGAATTTCTGGTTTTCAGAGGAGGTTTTCAGACCAATTCCAAAATTGAATTTTGAATTCACTTGGAAGGCCAGATGAAACATGTCTATAGGCCAGACAGCGTGTCCCCTGGGGGACCTTTTAGTTTATGATGCAGTGGTTTATTTTTTTTTTATTTTTTTTTTTAAATTTTTTTTTTTTTTTTTTTTAACGTTTATTTATTTTTGAGACAGAGAGAGACAGAGCATGAACGGGGGGAGGGTCAGAGAGAGAGGGAGACACAGAATCCGAAACAGGCTCCAGGCTCTGAGCTGTCAGCACAGAGCCCGACGCAGGGCTCGAACTCACGAACCGCGAGATCATGACCTGAGCCGAAGTCGGACGCTTCACCGACTGAGCCACCCGGGCGCCCCTGATGCAGTGGTTTAAACGTCGGGTGGAGGGACAGTTGCCCCAGGCCCTGAGGCCTGGCATGATGGCACAAGTGTCCACAAGGGAGGGAGTGGTTTGGGAGGGAAGCAGAGCTCGTACACTCAGAGTGCGACATCCATGTGGTGGTGGTGACACGGGCCCCACGGGAGGGCCGGAGATGGGGAGCCAAGGGTCTGGACTTGCCAGAGCACAGTGTTTCTCTAGCCCTGGCAGGGCAGGCCCGGCCCCCTGCCCCTCCCCTGACAGCCCCTGGTCCATCTGCTGCCAGGGCCTGCTGCTGCTTCCTCCCCGTGCTGCAAAGACTGCAGGGGAGGCCTGGGGGCTTAGGTGGGGGACGTCCAGGGGGCAGAGGATGAGGGAGTGGGGCTGGGGAGGACCAAGCTCTGGCCCATCAGTGGGCCCTCCACCCTTGCCTTTAGGGTGCATCCCAACAGTACATCCCCTCCCCCAACCCTCCCTTCCAGGGGACCCAGGACCCTCGGATCCCACTCCCTGAGCAGAGGGGCACCTACTGGGGGCATTTGCCAGGGAAATGTACCCAAATGGCCCAGCCACCCACCTGCCTCGCCACCGCCCCGGCCTGGAAGAAGAAAAGGATGCAAATACACCAGGCTTCTAAGCCGGCGCTCAGGATGGAGAAGGTGGGGCTGCCTGAGCTGTTGGGTCCACTCTAGGGGTCTCGAGACAGGACAGGCCTCTGGGCTGAGGTAGCCACATCACTTTTCCCAGGTGGTGCTGATCCAGGGAAGACACACGGCTCTGCCTTCAGAAGTCCTGGCCTCAGTTGGGAAAATACGCCCCTGTCCCAAAGAGCTCCGTCTGAGGGGGAGACCCAGCCCAGTCTGGGGAGCTCCAATCCATTGAGAAACACGACTGTACCCTGAGAAAGCCCCGTTTCAAGAAGCGAGGGATTGGGCCTTGCCAGAGGGACCCCAGGCTGTGAGGGGAGACCCATGCCAAGGCCGTGGCACCCCCTCACCTGGGAGATGCAGCGCAGGTAACGCACGGCCACCTCGCGGGCCAGCAGCCAGTCGCCGTCATAGATGTCGGGGCAGGGCACCCGGGCTAGCAGGCGGGCGAGCTCGGGTGGGGACAGGCCGGGCGCCAGGCTGCCGTTGCCCAGCACAGTCACGGGCACGGCAGTGCAGAAGGCACAGAGGAAGCACTTGCCATCCAACAGTGTGACGGCCACCCAGACGACGGGAGCGATGAGGGCCCGCTGGGCCATGGAGCAGAACATGTAGCGCAGCACGGCAGGGTCTTTTGCCCGGCGGCCCGGGGGCCGCTTCCACTCTTCGGCCAGCATGGACACGTTGTTGTTCATGACCAGGCCGAGCAGGAAGAGCACCAGCGGGGGCGCCAGCAGGATGCCCGCGCTGTAGGCTGCGTTGTAGCCGGGCAAGCAGGGGCAGTTGAAATCGAAGGCGGAGTACATCTGGGCGCTGGCCAGTGCCATGATGCCGCAGATGCCGTTCATGAAGGACTCCTGGTTGGACTGCAGGAACTGGAAAATCATCCGGAACTTGTCCATGGCGCCCCCCCTCACGGGGCCTGACGGCCTCCTCCCACCTCACCACTGCTTCAGGATGGCCCCCGTGGCCCACTCTGCCCAGGAGGTGCCCGCCTCATGGCAGAGATGGGCAGAGTTCAGGGCAGCGGCCGAGGTCACCGTCTCTTTGAGAAACCTTCTAGTCAGGGGCTGGCTGAGAGGGCACAAGCCATCCAATCCTGTGCGTGCAGCCAGGGCTCTGCCTCTCCCTCCCTTCCTGCCCCTCCTGGGCTTCTCTCTCCACAGCTGCCTCTGGCACTGGGAAACCAAGAGGGCCACACCTGACGGAGACCAGTTCTCTGTGGGTGTGGGAGGAGCGAGGGGAAGGAGGCTCAGACGCAGGCTGGGAAGATACCGTCTCCAATAAGGTTGGAGTTTGGGAGAATGCAGGGCTGTGGCAGGGCCTCAGCTTCTTGACCTTTTCTCCTGGGCTCCTGGGAAGCGTGTCGCCCTCCTTCTGCCCTTCCCGTTGGGTCTTTCCTCTGTGCTGTATCAGGGTTCGAGAAGGCTCCTTGGTCGGTTCAGACAGTGATGGTATGTATGATAAGGTAGTGATGGCAGTGATGGTGGATGGTGGTGGGGATGGTGGGGATGGCGGTGGGATGATGGTGACGGCGGTGGGGATGGTGGGGATGGCGGTGGGGATGGGGTTGGTGGTGGGAATGGTGGGGTTGGTGGTGGGGATGGTGGGGATGGCGGTGGGATGATG
>NW_024412404.1:42236494-42242188 GCF_014898765.1 Herpailurus yagouaroundi
GACGGTGGTGGGGATGGTGGGGTTGGTGGTGGGGATGGTGGGGATGGTGGTGGGGATGATGGCGATGATGATGGGGATGGTGGTGGGCATGGTGGGGACGATGGGGATGGTGGTGGTGACAGTGGTGGTGGGGATGGTAGGGATGGCTGTGGGGATGATGGTTGTGGCGGTTATGCTGTTGGTGCTGATGGTGGCTATGGTAATGGTGATGATGGTGACAGTGGTGGTGGTGACAGTGGAGATAGGGCTAATGCAGCCTCTCACAGTGCAAAAAGCCTTGAATCTGGAGTCAGAGGATTTGGATCTGCGAGGTTGCTGGGTCCCCTCCCTGCTAGGCAGGGCGCTATGCCTGTGAGCAGAAAACAGGTGCTTTTATGTCCAGTCTGCTTGTGTCGCTGTGAGTGTGCCTGTGTGTTTATGGACTGTGGATGAGAAATCCTTTCCCAGCTGCACCTCCTGCCTCTACTCCCCCAGATCAAAAATTAAAGGGGTGAGGCTGTGGGGTTTTATGCCTGGAGCGCTGTGGCATGAAAGTCTGAGTATGTGGGGAGCCAGGCCAGGGCCCCTCCATCAGCATATCAAAGTGGGGCAGAGCTGAAAGGGCTCCCTTTGATGCTGCCAGTTCTCCCAGAAAAACAGGTCAGGTCCAGCTCTAACCAAACGGGGCTGAGGCAGAGCAAGGGCCTGGATGGAGTGGCTCCATGGGTCCCCCGGATCTGTGTGTCCCTGTGTGTGCCCATGTGCGAGCTCCCTGTGGCTTTGGGCCTCTGTGCAACTGCATGTGTGCAAGTGACCATAGGAGAGGTCTCTGTGTCTGTGTGTCTCTGCATGACTGACAAGAACTGGCACTGCCTGGGGCTTCCTCCGTGTCTGGTCACATGCATCACCTTGTGTAATGCTCCCACAATCCTATGGGAAAGGTAACACTGTCCCTATTTTACAGAACTGGGGACTAAGGCTTAGGTGAAGTTACTCGCTAAAGGTTACCCAGCTTGTAGGTGGAGGAGTTGAATTCAGACTAGGTGGGAGTTGGGTGTGAAGGAGAGGACAGGGGAGTATTATTTTTGCCTTTTTCCTTCGGCTGTATCAGGTTCTCCTGTTCTACTAGTTTGGATGGAAATGCTAGGTATCACAAGTAGGATACAGGTAGGGAAGTATATTGTTCCCCTCAGTCCTCAAGCTGGAGCATCTAGGCTGGTGGCACCTGCAGGACCTTTTAGGGGGCCCTCTAGAGGTGAACCCACAGGTGCAGAGCAGGATGAGGGAGATACAGCCAAGGAGGTGTCTGTCCCCAGACATCTGCTGCAGCATCAATGTGCGTGGTAGACAAGGGTTCTGAGCTGCCGGCAGAGCCTAAAACACAGCCCCAGGTGTAGAGGGGTGAGGCTGGGGGGGGTTGCGGTGTAGGAGCCCAGGAACCCGGAAGGGTTGCCTTGAATCTCTGTTTTCTACTGTGGGCACGGCTCCCTGTTTGTAGCTGATGTGCCCTTTTAGTGGCACCCAAGCTGGCTACCAGCTCGAACCTCTTTTTTACTCCATGCCATGCTGTATCCATTCTTTGCAAGTTCTAACTTCCACATTAGTTTAAAATACTTGACATAAAACAGTTTGATTGGGTTCGAAACCTATTATTCTCGTTATCACCAGAATTTGGTTTACAGTTATTGAAAGAAAATATTAAATATTAGACATTAATTTTGAATTTATCACTCCCCCTTGGGTCAGGGTTTTCATGAGTGTATTTGTCAAACATTTGAAAAGGTCATCATTAAAGAGCTTTGGGGTGGGGGGGTGGAATAAAATGGGTGAAGGAGGTCACTTTGCCCCGGTGTCATGTACCAATGTTATCAGTGAGTTGATCCAGTGGGGTGGGAAGAAGATTAGGAATCTCTCAGCCTCAAAAAGAGGGTGGGGCAGAGCAGGTGCTCTCTAGGGAGAAGGTAGAGGTGGCCTCTTGAGCACCAGGTGAGGCCAGAACTGTGTCAGAGGCCACAGCAGGGACACAAGGCTGCATGGGGGGGGGGGGGCAATTCCTTAGCCATCACCCCTTGACTTGTGCTGTCCCCCTCTTGGAATACCATCTGCCCACTCACGTCCACTTCAACGCCCTGCCCATTCAATCATTGTTTCTTTTGCTGAACAGTCAAGAAACCATGTTACAGGGTGGTTAAGAAGCAACCTATCCAATGGCCTGGGTTCAAGTCTCAACCCTGCCATGTACCAGCCAGGAACCTCGGGCAGGTAATTTAACCTCTGGGTGCCACAATGTTCTTGTCTGTGGAATGGGGACAAGTAAAGAGCCTACTGCTCAGGCTGTTGTGGGGATTCCGGGAGATACTGCAGGTGGGAGTGGAGTGGCAAATGACCCTTATAATAACCTTGGAATGGTAATAATTATTAGCTCTGTACTTGAGCTTCAGTAGTGCATTTTGAAAATCTCTATTGGTTTCCTATTACCGCTGTAGAAAATGACCTCAAGTTTATTGGCTTAAAACAGCACAAGTTTTATTTTCTCACAGTTCTGGGAGGTCAGGAGTCTGAAATGGGTCACAACAGGCTAAAAATCAAGGGGTTGGCAGTTGTGTTCCCGGGGAGAATCCATTTCCTGGCCTTTCCCAGCTTGGAGAAGATAACCACATTCCCCCGCTCACAACCCCATGTCCCTCCAGCCTCTGCTTCTGTCGTCACTTCTCCTCTGCCTCTGACCGTCCCACCTCCCTCTTCTAAGAACACTGAGCGCATGGGTAATCCTGACTAATCCAGGATAGTCTCCCCATCTCAAAATTGTTAGCACAATCACATCTGCAAAGAGCTTTGCAGGTAACCCACTCACAAGTTCCAGAGATCAGGAGGTAGACTTTGGGGGTCCATTACTCTTATCTGCTGCGATTGGGGTCTTTGGTAGTGCATTCAGCAGTGTTTTGTGTCTTCTGCACCTCTTCCCTGTAACCCCCCAGAGTGTGACTGGGTGTAAATGGAAAGCAGGATATCATGACCCTGCTCAAACTTTTTGATGCCTTGGGCGGCAAACTCACCCACGGCCAACACTGTGGGATGTGCACTGGCCCCTTCGCCTCCAGCCATCAGGAGTGGTCTTGGCACTCACCAGTGCCGGTGGGGCCCCTCCAGCTTGGAAGAGTTAAGCGTGTCATGAAAAGCAGCATGCAAAGGGGGCCTGTGGGGAGCGGGTGCTGTCCCTCTAGGGAAATGCCCAATTTGCGTAGGAGAGCACGAGCGTGTGGTGTTCAAGTGGGCATTGCCCTCAACCAGCAGCCATGGGAGTACCCAGAGAACAGGGCCGTGTAGGAGGCAGGAACCATCAGCGACATGTGGCTGCCGAGGCAGCTCAAGGACTGTCAGCTGTGTTATCAGAGGTATAACGCCTTTACCCAAGAAGGATATAATGCCACTCTCTTCTGCATCAGCTAAACTGTATCGAAGGTTGTATATCGTGGCAGAAACCAGTAGCGCTCATCAGACAGTCTATGTGCTTCCTCACAATCCCCAGTCCATGTTCCAGGCAGCTTGGAGCCACATGGTTGAGTTCTGGCATAGAACCCCCCCAACCCCCACCTCTTACCACTCTTCCTGCTCTTTTTCTTTCTGTCTCTTGGACCCTGGACAAGGTGTAACACGCACCTCTGGGCCCCACCCGGCCTGGTCAACATTCGCTTCCACATTCTGAAGGCTGCTCATAGCACACCCGGGACACTGGCCCAAGGCAAGCTGGAGGTACCTGAGTTAGTGTCCCAGTGAATGACTGTTGGAAATTGGTAATAAGCACTCCACTCCTTCCCGCCTGGGTTGGGATGACTCCTGCACGTGGCTCCCAGAGTTGTTCACAGCAGTGACTGGCTGGCTCCCCACCTTTTGCTGGCTTTCTTCCCTTTTCTAAAACTTTCTGTAATGTTTATTTATTTTTGAGAGAGAGACAGAGACAGAGCGCGAGTAGGGGAGGGTCAGAGAGAGAGGGAGACACAGAATCCAAAGCAGGTCCAGGCTCCAAGCTGTCAGCACAGAGCCTGACACGGGGGTCGAACTCCCGAACCGCGAGATCATGATCTGAGCCGCAGTCAGACGCTTAACCGACTGAGCCACCCGGGCGCCCCTACGCATTGCATTTTAAGCAGGACACTGACAAACAAGAACACCCAGAGTTCTAAATACTTCCAACCTATTTCTGCCCATCTCCACCCTAATCCAGATTCTGCTAGCTCTTGCCTCCTTCTGAAGTGCACGCTGGCCCCTATCAAGCTATTCTCAGGCTGCAGGCAGTGTGATTTTTAAAGAGTGGACATCTGATTATATGACCACATTCTTAACTCCCTTCAATGACTGAAGTAAACAAATCCTTAACAGGCTCTGCATGCCCATGTGGGAGCTGGGCCCGAGGCCACTCTGCTCCCAATACCTACTCTCCAGCTCACTTGCCTGCTTTCAGTTCCTCAGACAGGATAAATCCCTCCTCATCTCACAACCTTTGCATGTGCGGTGTGCCTTCCCCGAATGCTTCTCCTACCCTTCACCGGAGAAATTTCTGTTTATCCTTAAGACCGCAGCTTAGGGGTGCCTGGGTGGCATCCGACTCTTGACTTTGGCTCAGGTCATGATCTCATGGTTTGTGGGTTCGAGCCCTGCATTGGGCTCCGTGCTGACAGTGGGGAGCCTGCTTGGGATTTTCTCTCTCTCTCTCTGCCCCTCCCTAGCTCCCACATGCGTGCTGTCCTCTATCAAAATAAATAAACTTAAAAAAAAAAAAAAAAGACCTCAGCTTAATGGTCCGTCTTCAGAGATGTTCCTGAACCTTTAGCTTAGACAGTTCTGCTGATATAGGCTTTCCGGCCTCCTGGATGTACTGCCCTTTCCCTTTCCCAGCACTGATTACAACTTGAGTTCCTTCTTTTGGAGGGGCGGGTTTATTTAATATCTGGGGCTCCCACTGGACCATAAACGTCCAAGGCCCACACCTCTTTTGTTCACGTCTGTGCTCCCAATGCTTGACACAGTGTGCCTGGTTTAGTAGGTGCTCAGTTAATAAGTGCCGGATGAATAAATACACGAATAAATGAATAAAGGAAAGAAGTGAGCCCTGGACCCAGGTAACTTTGAGAGGAGGCAGGGATTCAGACCCAAATAGGAGACAGTCCTGCCACTCTGGCTCTGGGCTTGCTGCCAGGGTTGGGTTCTGTGAGCAGAGTGGGGACGGCTAAAGAGAAGTTCCTCCTTTATGTGAAGGGTGGCTGGCTGGGTGGGAGCGGTGGGCAGGAGGGGCTGGGCCCATTCAAAACTCACTACCATGGTAAAAACCAGCGTCACTTCCGCTCTGCTACCTTCTGCCGTTTTGGACCATCTCCCATTGCTTTTCTCTAGATCCTTAGGGACACTGTCCCCACCCTACAGCCCTCTCTGCCCTTCTCCTGCAGAGCAGATCAAGCAGAGGCAAGGGGCGGTCATTTCATTTGGCCTCAAAGGCCTGGGCAGAGCTGGCCTCTCAGCAGAAAACTCCCTTACCTTCTGTGAGACCCTGGAAAGTGGCAGCATGTTAGTGTGGACATGCTTTATTCTCCTTGTACTTTGGGGTCCTGGTGCCTTTCCCTATACATGGGTGCTGAAGGTCCCTCCTGTATCAGTATCCTAAAACAGGCAGGCCCCAAACCTCCCACCTGTTCTTTATAACCCCGGGGGCGTGGGGGG
>NW_024412404.1:42242198-42259311 GCF_014898765.1 Herpailurus yagouaroundi
CCCCCCCACATTGCCTGACCTCAGTTCTCAAAGCGTATGCTCTTCTGGGGAGGCCAGTGAACTTCTGACCCCTGCGGTGTATGTCCACGGTCAGACAGACGGACAGGCGGGCAGGTGAAGGGGTGGAAGGGAGGAGCACTGGTTGGCTCCCTACTTGCAGAGCTGCTTTGTGACGCGGCTCCTGTCCCCTCAATCTGCCTGGCTCAAGCGCTGTGGTCTTGGGAGTAACATGGCCGATGTGGCACCAGACCCAGAAGGGAAAGACTTCCCAGGGACTTGTTTTGTCATTGCTGGGCCCCGGGAGCTGGGGTTTCTGTACAAACTGGCTGGTGCCAGAACAGTGTGGGCTGACCTTGGGCAGTCCCTGCCACACTGCCCTGTGTCCCCTGCTCCCCCCTCGGATGGGGTGTTAGGAGATGGGGCAGCCTCCATCTGCTGAGTCCAGTGGGCACTAAGGAACCTGGGTGGGGCCCAGGAAGGAGGGAGGGTGGTGGCAGGAGCGATCGGGAAGCTGTGGCTGGGGACCGGTGACCAGGTGGCTTCTCTCCCTTCCAGGCTCTGGACTTAGAGAGAGTAATTTCTAATTAAAAAAGAAAAAGGCAGGAAAGGAGACATGGGAAAAGCAAATCATTGGCTCTCTTAAAAGGAAATAAATTTTGTCCTGGGCCTGGAGGGCTAAGTGACAGATGGAAGGTCCTGGAAGACACATAATCCGGAGCCGGCCAGTGGCCTGGGCCTTGGCCTGAGACTCAGACTAGGCTGACCTGGGCCCGGCTCTGCGTGTCTGTGGCACGGGGGCTCCTCTCAGAGCTCACTGGCCCCAGCATGGCCTGTTGGCAGAGGGTCTGGAGCGGACTGGCATTTTCCACTGGAATCAGACTTGGGCAAGCCTGTGGCCTGGGAAGGACAGAGAGGCCCTCCAAACAGGCCCAGGATGCAGCACGCTGTCCTCCAGCTGCCTTGGAGCACAGGCAAGACTGCCCGAGCCAGGATACGGCCTTCAAGAGCTCATGCTGTGGAGTAGATAGGCACGTGTCATAGTGAGGCCAGGTGTCTTCTGGAGCCTCGGTTTTCTCACCTGTTAATGGGGCTCATAGTAGTACCCTCTTCATAGGATTGTTGTGAGGGTTACGTGGGAGAGTATGAATAAAGACCGAACATGGGGAAAACCAAAAGGGCTTGGAAAAGCATTCTGAGGCCAGGGTCATATCCGGGACAGGAGGATACCTGGGATATGCGGAGAATTCTAGGAGTGGGGGGCATCCAGGCCGGGTGGACGTTGGCGAGTGCTAATCAAGTGTCTCATCTGCTTTACCCTCCTTCCCTCCCCCACCCTCAGCCAATACCACCCCCCTTAGGCTGGGCCTTCCACCAAGCTGGCCCGGACCCTTGCCTCAACTTACCATCAACACGAGTAGGAGAGGGGAGTTGGGGGTTATGGAGAGGGCGTCTTTGCCTGTGTCCCATTGTCCTTTAGCTGGAACCTCTGCTTGCACGTCCTCACATGTCCTCGCCCGCATCCACAGCTGCTCAGGCCCACACCTATGCACCGGCTATCCCGGCCGCTGTGGCTTTAAAACTCTTCCCAGGAGGCGTGTTGGGGGAAGTGGGAGATTCAGGGGTATCGCTCCTTGCTCGGGGCGCCCTCAGCCCACACCCGATTCCCTAAGAATAGTTACGTACTTCTCGGTTGTATTTTCACCATGGGCCTTGGGATTTGGGTGTGGTGTGAACCCAGGTTTTGGATTACTGGGCGACAGAGGTGGGGGGGCTGTGACAGTGTTATGTTTGTGGACGTGTTTGGTTGTCTGTGTTTCTGGTGTCTGCAGATCGTGTATGTGTGTTTTGGGCTTCTGTGTGTGTACTGAGTGATGTGTACATATCTGTCTAATATTTAAGGGATTTCATGCTTTGCCTTCGCTTCCACATGTGAGCAGCCACATTTATGTTGCCCTGTGCCTGGGCCGTGTCCTTGTTATTCTGTAGATAGATGTCCGGGTTTCTACACGAGGTGTGTGCATGCGTGTGTGTGTGTGTGTGTGTGTGTGTGTGTGTGTGTGTGTTTGTGTGTGTGTGTGTACTCGCGCGCGGGCTGGTGGTGAGGAGTTGGGTTCCTCTGGGACCGGCCTGGCAGGAGACCCATGGGAAAAATTAATTCCCATTTGGAAAATGGTTTCGGCAGTTACATGCTTGATGTCTTTCATCAGGCATATTTCCAGAGCAGCTCCTAGTCTTGAGGGCAGGATCGGGGGCGGGCGAGCACCGAGGGAGGCAGCAGTGATACTGAGAGGCCTCTCCTCCCCTCCCTCCCTCCCCTGCCCTTCCCTTCCCTCTTCTTTCTTTGCTTTCCTCCTTCACCTCCTTCAGTGCTCCCCCACCAGCAAGGATAGGCCCAGTGCTGAGGGGCTGATGGGTGGATGACACACACATATTCACCCAGATGTATGTATCACCCCCACGTTGATCTCTGGACCAACAAGCCCTAGATGCTGGGGTGCAGGGACTTGAGAGATGGTTCCCACTCTGTCCTTTCACAGGGGGGGATGTTGTGGCCCAGAAGGGGAAATGGTTGGCTGAGGTCACGGAGCTGGTGGCGTCAGGGGAAGCCAGGCCTTGTCCCTTCTCAGTTGGCTTCCCGCTTGTCCTCTTTGGGTTCCTTAATTCTCAAATGGGCAGCAGGGGAAAGGGCATCCTCTGGCCTTATGAGACCCTGGGATTAGCACAGAGGGAGCTGCCTGACTCCTGGAAGGGGCTCTGGAGGCTTAGGCCAAGGTGAGCTCACAGGTGTGGTGGCTCAGCTTGATCTGACTTATTCTCTTAATCCAGCTCCTCTGTGTCTGGCACCCAGTGAGCACCAAGCAGATCCTTGGTCATTGAGTAAGAGGGAAGAGTGAGGGGTACAGGCCCTGGGTGGCTGGACCATATGGCAGTTGGAACTGTGGGTGGCTGGGAGGCAGGTGGGATGGAGCTGTCAGGGACAGCTTCAGGGATGTGAGTCCTGAGCTGGGCAGTGAGGCCAGGCAAGGCTAGACAGGAAGAGGACGGTGGGGCAGGTGTTCTTGGTGAGAGTTTGAATCCTGGTCCACTGGCCATGTGACTTTGGGTCAGTCCCTTCATCTGAGTCTGAGTCTCATTGTCCTCTTCTGTACATTGGGGATGGTAAGGTTTACCCTGAAGGTTGGTAGAAAGATTAAGTAAGCTAATGAGTATTAAGTATACCCTGTGCATAGTAAGCACCCTATAAATGGATGTGTCTCTATGAAGGTTTCCGTGGAGGCTCCTCCAGGCCTCTGTATGTTCGTGAGCGTACACACACACATGCACCTGGTGCCTCTAAGGACCAAGAATATCTCTGCGCCCTCCAACCCTGATGAGTCCCTGGGACAGAATGTTCCTAGATGCTTGTGTCCACCATCAGGCATGCCCACATGTACATGCATGCACACATGAGTGAGTACGGATCTGTGTAAGGGGAGGGTGATAGTCTAGGTAGTGTGTGGATTTATGTGACTGAGCCGTGCTTCCACCCAGAAACCCACATTCTCTCAGGCTTGGCCTGGGGACTTTGGGGAGATGCTGGGAAGACAAGGACCCGGAGCTGAACCCAGAATAGTTACCATTTGGAATCCCCTTCTGGAATCTTGGGGTAGGATGGGGGTGGGGGAAAAAGAGGGCTGGTCCCCTCCCAGCAGTGAGGATATGGGAAGGCACAGCTGTATGCACATCTGGCTGCTGGAAAATGTCGGACTGGGATGTCTCACAGAAAGAGTGAGAATGGGAGGCTCAGTGTGGGGATTAACTTGGTGACAAAGGTGCCAATCTTGCCCACTCCCTGCTACCCTCCTTCACCCAGCTTGTCATCATGGATTCATTCATACTTCCAGGGAGAAGCAGGGCCTGCTGTAGGCTTAGCCGGGGCTCTAGGGGAGATGGTAGGCCTACATGGCCCCTAACCTTGAGTCACAAAGGCGTGTGTACATGGAGGCTGCAGAGGTCATGGAGAAACCAACTAGAGTGGACTGGAGGGTTCGTGTAGTAGAGAGAGGACGCTGGCCAGCTAGCTGGGGCTCGCCGAAGGTGGCTTTGCAGTGTGTTATCTGCATTCAGAACTTAGTTCTGTCACTTACCAGCTACGTGATCTCAGGCCAGTTATGACCTCTCAGAGCCTCTGTTTCCTTATCTATAAAGCGGGACTAATTGATACTGCATTGCTGCATAACGTACCTATTGTTGTATAGCAAATTACCCCAAAAGTTAGTGGTTTAAAACAGCAAACATTTCATTATCTCAGTTTCTGTGGGTCAGGAATCTTGACATAGTTTAGCTAGATACCTCCAGCTTAATGTATTTTGGGAGATTACAGTCAAATTATTGGCTGGGGCTGTGGTCTCATCTGAAGGCTTGCCTGGAGGGGATCCATATCCACGCTTACGTGGTGATGGGCAGTTCTTGGTCCCTTGCCACACAGGCTTCTACACAGGGTTATCTCAAGACATAGGATCTGGCTTTCCCCCAAGGGAGAAACCCAAGAGAGGCAAGAGAGTAACCAGGATGAAAGCTGAAGACTTTTTATACCCAGTCTTGGGCATGACCTCTTATTACTTCAGCAGTATTTCATTCATTAGGAGCAGTATTCCATTCCACTCTACACCCAAGGGGGCAGGGATTGCAAAAGGGGATGACTTCCAGGAGGCAGATGTGTGGATCATAGGGGCCACCTTAGAAGCTGCTTCTTCCAGACACCTGCCTTGCAGGAACTGAGACAGTGAGGTGAGCTTGTATGTGAAGGGCATCTGAAACCAAAGAAAGAACTAACTTTCATGACTTTCCCTTTCTTCTTTTTCCTGCAGGCAAGTGGGGGAGCTGTTGAAGGTTCTTAGGCACGTAGTGTGGGGTCTTGGTGCTGGGCAGTGAAGGAAGCTGTCCTTTTAGCACCCCTTTCTCTGATTTCTCCACAGGACACCAGAAAGGGCAGGGCACAGAGTAGGTACTCCCTGGACACTTGCCAATTGGTCAGTGGATTGAAGAATCAAACAGTGGCAGTTCATTCAACAATTTGCATTGAGCCCCCACACCGTGCTCTGAGCTAGGCACTGGGGAAACAGCGGTTTCTGCCCTCGGGAGGCTCAGGGTCCATCAGCGAGACAGACACAAATAACCCTGCAGCCTTTTCTTGCCGGAAAGCTGCACTGCAGAGCACGGAAAATGATCCGAGTGACTCTTCTCAACTCCCAAGGATGGCACGCACCCAGAACCATTCTGGATGTGGAGAAGACAGATCAGTGCGTTGCCTACAGTGGGTGCCTCAGGGCATTTGCGCTTAATTCTGTGGAGGAGCCAGAGTTGAAAGAGGCTACTTGGGTGCTGGATGCTGTTAGGGGTTTGTGGGTGGAGTCCCTGGGGGTCCATAGCAGGGCCCTCAAGCTAGTCTAGGGGAAAGTGGGCTTTAAAATCAAGGTCTAAAGGGGCACCTGGGTGGCTCAGTCGGTTAAGCGTCTGGCTCAGGTCATGATCTCGCAGTTCATTTGTTCGAGCCCTGCATTGGGCTCTGTGCTGACAGCCCAGAGCCTGGAGCCTGCTTCGGATTCTGTGTCTTTCTCTCTCTCTACCCCTACCCCACTTGTGTTTTCTCTCTCTCTCTCTCTCTCTCTCTCTCTCTCTCTCCTTCTCTCAAAAATAAATAAATATTTAAAAATAAATAAATGAAAAAAAAATCAATGTCTAAAGAATGAGTGAGAGAAAGGCAGGTACATGTGTGGGAAGGAGGACGGAAAGGTTCCCAGCAGAGAAATGGGGTTGGACCAAGCCTGGAAGCAAGAGGCAAGTGAGGGAAGTGGGCCCCTTTAAGGACCCCAGAGAAGTTCACATCTGCCCCGTTCTACCATCATCTCTCCCACCCAGGCTCCCTCTCTACCTTCAAACAGGCTTCCACCCTTCAAACTGGCTTCCACTGTCTTTACCCCAGAGAGAGTCCTATACAGTGCATGCAGTCCAGGGTTAGGGCATTTGGGAAGAGAGAAAACAGGAGTGTCTGGGATGAAAAGAACAGGTCATTTCCTACAGGGGTGTTTGCTGCTTTTATAGGAAAAAAATAAGACCTTATGCTGGGACCGGGTGTTCAAGTGCACAACATTTTCCCGCGTCTAGGAACTCACTGGGTCCTCACAACAACTTGGAGAGATGGGCAGGGCAGCTATGATGACCCTGTGTTTTACAGAGAAAGAAATCAAGGTCCAGAGAGGCGAAGTGACTTGCCCAAAGTCACAGAGCGTGTCTGTGGCATGGCCAGGGATCTGAACCCAGGGCCTCCTGACTCTAGGGTTCGTGTTCTTTGTCCTCTGACCCTTATTATCCAGGAAGTGAGACGGCCCCCCTTCACAGGAAGTGCAAACAAGTGTGCCAGCTCTGGTATTCAGGCCCACAGGTTCAGAACAAGGCGATCCTGAACACGGTGAGATTCCGTCTTGAAAGATGGTTGGGAAGTAGAGAGACGAAGGTGGGAGAGGGAAAGAAGATGGGGGTGTATGGGGGGGGGGGGGGGGATACCTTGAGCAAAGGTGTGGAGGTATGAGAGCACAGATTGATGTCAGTAGCAATAATAATCATTATTGTTATATAATAAGTATTAATTTTCGTCATTATTAATACAACTAATAGCTGCTAAATAATAATAAATGAAAATTAATATTATTTTAGCAACCACTTCCTGGGTTAGTTTTAAGATCCCATGAAGAAGATCTGCCATGATCCCCATTTTACAGATGAGAAAAGCGAGGCTCCAGAGGTCTTACAGTTAGTGACAGAGCTGCTGGGTTTGGAGGCAGCAGACCTCGGTTCAGATCTGGGCTCTTTACTCTGGCTGGGTAACTCCACTTCTGAGGACCTGTGTCATAGCGGCACTGGGGGCATAATGAAGACCCTGCCTGTTAAGTCACATAGAGGTTGGTTGTTGTCATTAGCATTGCTCTCTCCCTGTCTCTCCTTGGCAGCCCACCTCAGCCTGGCCTGGGCCTCTGGGTCTCTGCCAGGATAGCTCTGGAGCAGAGCTTGGCCGGGGCAGTGGGGAGGAGGTCACTCTGGAGGCTGCATTGTATCTGGGCCTCTCTCCCTGGGACCCCACTGAGAGGCAGGAATGTGGTCCAGAGCTAGCTGAGGGTCACCTGGAAGGCAGGCCAGGCTTGTGTCTGGCACCTCATAAATGCCCAGGAGGAATGGCTGTGGAGGGGGGGGGGGGGGAGTTTCCATTGTGTCAGCAGCAGCCTCGCCTGAGGGGGAAGAGTGCTCCCACTGTGGCTCCTGAGAAGCTTGTAAACCTGTCACTAAAGGGGGCCTCCCTGAGAGCTCTGTTGGGAGCCAGATGGTGAGTGAGACTGGGGCTCCACCAGGACCATTGGCTGCTGGGGGAGTAGTGTCCCAGCATCTTGAGGTCCTTTTGTTGTGGCTGCTCCCCCAGCTGGGACTGGCCCAGTGCCTTCTCCACACAGCCTTTCCCCACTATTCCTGTCATCTTGGATTCATGGGGAAAATGGGCTGCAGTATTAGATGCTGAGTAGGGTAAAGGACGCCTAAATAGCACCGGAAAACCAAGGTTCAAGACCCAGGTCTGTTTCTTAATTGCTGTGTGAGCTCAAGCAAGCTGATTAACCAGTCTGAATCATAACTCATCTGTAGAATGGAGACCTTAAGGGTCATAGTGTCTGTCGAAGTGCAGAGAGGGAGCCCTTTTGGATGGTGTAGGGAAGAAGCCTTGCCCCAGCACCCCTCTGGCCCTTAATATCAGAGCTGTGCTCAGGGTTAATTCTCATTCTGCTTTCTCTCCTTCCTCCTCACTGGACCATAATGCCAGCTGAGGTGGAGGAGGGAGATAGCAGGGGTTGGGGAGGCGGCGAACACCCTGGTCTGGACCACCATGTTGGACACCTTGGAGGGCACAATTCGTCTTATTATCTGTGCAAACAGCACCCCCTGGAGGCATGCAGGACAGAGCCTTGGTGGCTGTATGTGGAGGCCCTGGCCCTTGTTCAAAGAGAGTGATGAGGCCCCACTAAGGCCCTGGTGGCAGGGAGGACAGGAATGGGCGGAGCCCAGGGATGCTTCTTTCTCAGGTGGGATCAGCAGGTCGGATGTGTGATGCTCAAAGACTCCACTGGGGCCTGGGAGCATGGAGGGCTGGTGGGGTAGGGTCAGGAGTTCAGCTGGGGTCTGCCAGGTGGCAGGTGACCGTGGTCACTTGGAGATACCCAGCAGGCCAGAGAGGGTTTTCACATCATCTCCACAGAGGTGGCACGGTGGCTTTGATTACTCAGAGCTGAGTGCAGAGAGAAGGGGCAGAGGACAGCCCCGGAAGCTACACTGTGGGCAGGAGGAGGCAGGCACAGGATTTTGCATGTCCAGGAATCAGTGAAGGTGCTTTGCAGCTGCCAAAATGCTCCCCTCATACCCACTTGAGAGGTTTAAGGCTGAGAGCGGCCGGCCCGAGCAGGCTTTCGGGTTTCCTGTTTCATGGTCCCAATCCTAGGCACTGCCTGCGGTGGGGTGATGGGGGCTGTGGCGGTCAAAGATTGCAGCCTCCCTTTCCTCCATCTCAGTGAAGACCTGATTTGTTAGTTGTTGTAGTTAGTGTTGCTTTTGAGGTATTCTTTATAGACAATAGCAGTCATTCTCTTTAAGTGCATACTTCGGGGAGTTTTGACAAATGTGTAAGTTGTGTGAGCACTGCCACAGTTAAGCTAGAACATTTCCATCACCACGAAAACTCCCTTTGTGCCCCTGTGTCTTCCTCTTGCCCAAACTCCAGTACCCACTGGTCTCTCTAGCCTCATAGTTTTGCCTGTTCCAGAGCATTCTACAAATGGAATGAGCACCTGTGCAGCCTTGGAGGCTGGCTTTTGTCAGCACGGTTTTGAGGCTCCTCTTTGTCATACCGTTATCATTCACTGTTCTTGCAGAGTGGGATTCGCTGTGTTCCTGCACCACATTTTACATCCAGCCATGTGTGAGGGCAATGTATGAAACGTGGTTTGCATTTCTGTTTTGGTGGCATATACATGTGTATCATGAAAACAACGTAATAGAATGCCAGGTATCCCCTCAGTGTACTACTTGAAATGATTTTACATGGTACATGGATGAACAGTTTTTTCCATATTTTACCAGATTGTGAGCTTATTTTATTTTATTTTATTTTTTAAGTTTATTTTTGAGAGAGAGAGAGAGCGAGTGAGCGGGGAAGGGGCAGGGAGAAAGGGAGAGAGAATCCCAAGCAGGTTCCGCACTGTCAGCACAGAGCTTAATACAGGGTTCAAACTCACGAACCCAAGATCAAGACCTGAGCCGAAATCAAGAGTTGTATGCTTAACTGACTGAGCCACCCAGGTGCCCCAGTTGTGAGCATATTTTAATATGCATTAAAAAAAAAATGTGTCCAGCACACCAAACCCATGCTTTCTTGGCCAATTTAATGCTTCATGGCTAAGACTCACGCCTTGCTGGTGCATTGCCCGCATTTGACGGCTAGAGCCTCTTTCTGCCAGCTGTGTGACCTTGGGTAAGCTGCTCAATGTCTCTGAGGCTTTAGATTCTTCATCAGTAACATGGGCTAGTAATGTCCCTCCATCCCTGTTAAATTTGCTGTGAGGATGAAACCAGTAAGTGTAGGTAAAACTCCCTGTTCAGAGCCTGGCACCTATCAGCACTTGGCTGCTGTTATTATTAGATGCATATGGCCCATGGGCGCTGGGTGTATGATTTATGTGTACTGTTTTGTACATCTCTGTGTACATGAATGTGTGTGTGTGCATGGTACATGTGTTAATGTGGGATTCCTGGCCTAAGGGATAAGGGAAGGGATAAGTCTCGTAGGGTCTGGATTACCTTCATGTGCTCACAGGTGTATGTGTGTGCCCATGAATGTGCCTTTCTGAGGCCACATGTCTGGGTGTACATTGTGTCCCCGGGCTCCAGGGTTTCCTTATCCTTACTTCTCCATCTTTCTGCTGTCAGCCAGGATGGTGGGCCTGTGCTACCCTTCTCCACCCAAAATTCTGCCTGTGGAAGGGAGGCCCCGGGGAATGGTCCTCCCAGGGCCTAGGTCTCTGGTCCCTGGGTGTCTCCACCATATTTGCCCAGAGCTAGTATTTTCTAGCTCTTTATGCAGGATGGTAGGACCCCACCCAGGATGGTGGGAAGGAGAGGAAGTGTTTTAAAGGAAGCTGAGGTCCTGCAGTTGGTCCCTGGATTCTGAGCAGAGGCTGGGAAAGAGTCCCATGGGAGAGGCTCCAAGCTGCTGGGCTCAGCATGTTTAAAAAACTGCTTTATTGAGTTATATTGACATATGTTTAACCACATGTGTTTAGAGTATATAATTGGGTGGGTTTTTACATACGTATACACCCACGAAACCATCACTATAAGCCAGATGGTGAACATATCCGTCATCCCAAACACTCCCTCATGCCCCTTGATAATCTCTCCCCCTCCCCCCCACCCTTCCCAGGTAACCTCCAATCTGCTTGTTATCACTAGAGCTTAGTGTGCATTTCTTAAATTGGGACAAATGGGACAGGGTGTGGGCAGGGCAGGGGGCAGTGGCTGAAAGGAACAGAGGCCCTGTGGTTACTCCGTGGATTGTGTTTGCTTATCTTTAAGAACCGGCTTATTTCACTCAGCATAATTATTTTGAAATTCATGTTCCTGCTCGTATCAGTAGTTCATTCCTTTCTTACCACTGAGTAGTATTCCACTGTATAGACCTACCACAATCTCTAATCCATTTATTATGGTTTTTGAAACTGAGAGTCAAGCTGTGTCTGAAGCTGGCCTGATCCCAATGTGTACCTCTCCCAGGCAGGGTACCTGTAGGTCACCTGTAGCCACGCTGTGCCCTTCACCCCAAGGGTCTCCTTCCCTGGAATGACCTCCCCTGCTCTGCGCTATCCAGGGCCCACTCAGCCTCTTCCAGGTAGCCTTCTCAGACTGACTGGGTCTCCTCTGGGCAATTCTCGCGTTTATTGCATAGTGGTCTTCAAAGGCCTTGAGCACTGTTCTGTGATTCTAGTCTTTTCTCCTTAGTGAAAACAAGGGGAACTCCTCTTTGTTCCAGCCCTACCTCCCACACACAGGATGTCTGACCAGCCATGGACTGTGGACACTCGGGTCTGGGCCCTCTGGGAAGAAGGAAGCAAAGATGCAAAGTGATGCAAAGTGATGCAAACATGGCCTGGACTGAAGGCTGCGTCTTCCTAGCTCCGGACATTCCTCCCTCCATCGCCCTTTCCTCCCAGTCTTCCTCTCCTTCCTGGAAACCCTTCCTCCCCTATAGGGAGCAGAAGGCATCGGGGACAGGCCGATGCGGACTGAGCTTTCTGCATTATTAAATCACTGCCATGGAGGAACCCAACTCTGAAACATCCCAGAAGGCCTCTGTCACATTCTGTGGTTTCCTACTTCCCCAACCCCATCTTCCCCATCCTCCTTGTGTCTCTCTCCTCAAGTTGATGGCATGGGCAGGGGCTGCCCTTCCTGATGGATGGGACACAGATCTTGGGGAAGAAATGAACATCCCCCACTTCCTTGCCCCCAACTGCCAGGACTGCATTAACACTCCCAGCACTGCTGACACACGTCTTAGAGCCACAGGGTAGAGGCCGCCTATGCCGGAGCAGGGAAGTGATTTCCCTAAGGTCACACAGCCAGTCAGTGATAGACCCAGGCCACGCGATACCTCGTCCATGTCGCTTCCTCTCTCTGCCCCGTCTCCTGGACACCACCCTTACGTGCTTGTAACGTGCCTTCTCCTGGACCAAGCCCTGTCCTGTACTCGATCCCATTGTGGGGTGAGGTAGAACTGTGTGTAGGAGAAAGCAGCGTGCCTCCCTGGCCAGAGGCTCTTGAGGCAGATCCGGGTTCCATTAGGAAGCCTGGGTGCAGAGGCCTACCTGTGTGCAAGATGTTGTGGGCTTGGGGGTGGTATAAAGCAGGAAGGCGGCCCAGGGTGGAGGGAAGCCGCCCCGAAGGAGGGAAGTGGCGGGCGTGGTCCTGGGGCTGCTGCCGCGGAGGCTGCCGCACCCACCTTGCTGGTCTCCCAGGGCAGCTCCGCGGTCACGTGTTCACTGCGGCTCAGCCTTGTCAGCCCAGCCCCCATGCCCTCTCTTCCTCCTCCCCTCCTCCAGGAAGCTTTCCTGAGAAGTGACCTGCCCCCCCCCAATCCTTATCACTCATCACTGTCTGCCATTTTTATTGTGATTCCTGTCTGTGTCGTATTTCCTCTCCTGGACTGGTGTCTTCTTGAGAACAGGATCCGTGTTTGTTTCGTGCCTGGATGTCCAGTGCCTAGGACAGGGCTCGGCACTCAGTCGGTAGATAATGAATATTTGCTGAATAAAATAAGTGACGGTGGTAGTGAGTGGCAGTGTGCGGGGGTGGGTGTTGGTAGTAAATGCTGATTGATCACAAGGGTAGCACAGGCCCACCATCCTGTGGAAGACAGATGGTGGTAGATACTAGTGAGTAGCAGGAGATGGACTAGAATCCAGAAGATGGTGAGTGGGAGGTGACGGGTGAAGGACCAGGGAAGGTGGTGAAAGATACTCAATGGTGGTAGATGGCGAAGTGGGACATAGCAAGAGATGGCAGCAGGTGGTCCAAGGTGGCAGCGGATGAGTTGCAGTGACGGTGGACATCCTGGGCGGCGGGCAGCTCCTGCTATGCCCAGCCCTCTGCCCCTCCGGGGGCCTCTGCCACCCGCTCTGACGTTGCGGCCTGTTCCTTTGCAGACTCCATCGGGGGCCCCTTCCCTGTCCCGGCTCACCGATGCCACCACAAGCAGAAGCACTGCCCTCCGGTGCCGCCCGGCGGGGGGCTCCCGGCCACGCCACTGCTCTTCCACCCGCACACCAAGGGCTCCCAGATCCTCATGGACCTCAGCCACAAGGCCGTCAAGAGGCAGGCCAGTTTCTGCAATGCCATCACCTTCAGTAACCGCCCGGTCCTCATCTATGAGCAAGTCAGACTGAAGGTGGGCCCTCCCACTCCCTGCCCTCTGTGCCTCCCTGGACCTCGACCCTTCCCTCTCAGCACTGTCTTCTGTCCCGGCCACGACACCCTGCCCTTCTCTTGCCTCCGGGCCGTCCCTTCTGCTCTTCCTCATCCCTCCTCATGCTCTTCCCTCTTCCTCCTCCTTTCTCAACCTTCCCCGTGTGACAAAGAAGGACCCGGGGATGGGAGTGGCCATGGGGGCCACAAGCTGTCACTGGACAGTGGGAAGGCTCCTAGAGGAGGGGAAGGAGGACAGCTGGGCGGTGTGGCTCCCCGTAGGGGTCTGCCAACAGGGGCACACTCCCTCCCCTGGGGCCCTTGGCAGTGGCCGGGAGGCCGGCGGGCCGGGGTGCTGTCTGAGGCCATCTCCTCCGCCCAGATCACCAAGAAGCAGTGCTGCTGGAGCGGGGCGCTGCGCCTGGGCTTCACAAGCAAGGACCCGTCCCGCATCCACCCTGACTCGCTGCCCAAGTACGCCTGCCCCGACCTGGTGTCCCAGAGCGGCTTCTGGGCCAAGGCGCTGCCCGAGGAGTTTGCCAATGAGGGCAACATCATCGCTTTCTGGGTGGACAAGAAGGGCCGCGTGTTCTACCGCATCAACGACTCAGCTGCCATGCTCTTCTTCAACGGGGTCCGCACGGCCGACCCGCTCTGGGCCCTGGTGGACGTCTACGGCCTCACGCGGGGCGTCCAGCTGCTGGGTGAGTGCCCGCTCCCCGTGCCCCTTCGGTGCAGGACACGCCTCCGGGTGCCGAGGTGTGATGCTGCTCCATCCCATCACGCACGGGGACCCCTCTCCTGCTGGCAGGGCCCCGGGGCCTAGAGGGCACTGGGAGAGCTCAGGGAGCCTTCGTGTGCCCTGCAGAGTGCTCCCGTCCTTTGGACTCACAGCTGGGGTGAGGGGCACCTGGGTGGGATTTCTGCCCTCCAGGGCCCCTCAGGTTGTGCCTTTGAGCAGCACACAACCTTCATCATAAACGGCAGCCTCAAAGACCCCCCGCTCCCAGGAAGTAATGAATATTAACCTCCGTAACCATAGTGTAGTGAGCACTTACCTTGAGCTGGGTACTTCATTATTGCCGTTCTCACAGCATCCCTGGGAGGCAGATTCTGTTAGTGGGCCCCCGGGAGGCAAGACTCGAGCTCAGGGAGGTTGAGTCATTGGCCCCAGGAGACGCAGCAGGTGAGGTGTGGAGCCAGCACTAAGTCCCAAGTGAGCCCCTGGCCCCTGGGCTCTGCAGCCCCCCAGGAAGTCCAACCCCACCCTAGTGCTTCTTGCAGGGATGTGGGTGAAAGGGATAAGGCAGAGGGGAGGGCAGAAGGCACTAGGGTGGCTAAGACTTTTCTGGCTGCTCCTGGGTGCCCGGGGTGAGTGAGGCTGCTTCAGGGGGGTGAGCGGGCACACATCCCGTGGGAGGCAAGGAGGAGCCAGGCTTTCTCAGGAGGGCACACATGGATTCTCAAATGCCAGCGCTGCAAGGGGCCTTGGAGAGTCTCAGGCTTCCTGAGTTGGTGGCTGAGTTGGGACTAGAATCCAGGTCACCTGACTCCCAGTCCAGGATGGCTCTCACCTTGCTCACTCGTGCACGTGCTGGCAAGTGCACGTGCATGTGCGTACGTAGACTCTGGGTACAAATCAGTTCACGGGCAAAATGGCTGTGTTGCCAGGCAGAGCCTGCATTAGCCTCAGCTTTCCCATCTATAAAATGGGCTGTTGGGAAGAGGAAGTTAAGTTAAAGAGGCTGTGAGCAGAGTGCCCAGCACAGTCCTGGGTATCCAGTCAGTGCTCAGCCCGTGCTTGCTCTTTCCACTTCCCGTCCCTGCCCCCGTCTCCCTGCAGAGAAAAATGCCACGGAGGTGGTTGGAAACCCTTTTTTTTTTTTTTTTTTTTTTCACTTTTTTTCCTTTCTGGCTTCAGAGCCTAGAAACAGTGAAGCTCTTTTCAAAACACCTTTATTTCAGTAAAAAAGACAGTGAAAGTAAAAACAAGTAATTGTCAGAAGCCTTTCTGTGGAGTTCCAAACATCAGGAGGCTGTTTTTATTAATTAATAGTTTGGGAACTTTCTGTTTTTTCAACTCAGTAAAGTGTTTCTACATTCACATGGACAAGTTAAGAGCCCAAAAGCAGGCTCCTCTAAGTCTTCGTGAGTGGAGAAGGGAGCCGAGGCCGCCCAAGGATAATTCCCTTTGTGAAATGGGTGCACTTTCAGGGAAGGGCCTTGACCTCCCAGCAAAGGAAGGGCAGTGGTTATGCCCCTGGGCTACAGAGTCAGAGTGACCCAGGTGGGATTCCTGGCCTCATCCTGTACTAACTGTGGGACTTCAGTTTCCTCATCTGTAAAATAGGGGTAGGTAATAACAAACAACTGTTCTCAGGGTTCTTTTAGAAGAACTCTGCTTAAAAAGCAGAGTTACGTGAAGCAGTTACGGGACTAATGACTGTCAGTCATCCACACCCATCCTGGAGAGGGTAAAGCTTAACCCCAGGTTCAAGTGAATACCTGCCTGCTGCTCTGATATCCTTAGGGCCTCACACTTCAAGGCCCTGGAGTCCCAAAGCCTGAGGTTGCACTCCAGCCTGGACACTTCTGTCTGGGCCTCAGTCTTCTCGTCTGAAAGAGTGTGGGACTACTAGGGCTTGGCCCAGGGCTGGGCCAATGGTGGGAGACAGAAGTGTCTCCACTCTTGAAAAAGGTTATAGTCTTATTGGGAGGGGGCTGGGTAAAGGCAGTGGGGGCAGCATTCTTGCTTTCCCCTCTCCTAGCAACGAATGCCTTTTCCTACAGTCCCCCCGAAATCGCATTCTGGCATTAAGGCCCAGCTTGCAAGCCACCTCCTCCTGGAGGTGAAGCCTTCTGGAGCTGAGTTCTCTTCTCCGTTTCTTGGGTTCCACCACATGGTGTCTGTGCTTCTCTCCGCCCTGAGGCATTGGCTGAGCCTTGGCCCATCCATATGTCTTGCACAAGACAGGGAAGACTTTGAGGGTGAATCTGTTCTTACCTCCCTGGATTTCTCTCCAGAGTAGAATCTTGTGTCTGGCGTGGGGAGGACACCAAGCATTATTTGGGGGGTTGGGAAGGGAGAGTGGTGGGAAGGTTAACTTGTTAGATGAAGGATAGACCCAGCTTTGCTCTCATAGACAGCGCCAGCCTCACTGAGAAATTAGACAAAGCAAACCCTCCAGACACAATCACAATCTCCAAGAGAAGACAGTAAATTGTTTAATGCTGTAGTCAGAGGATCCTTTCCATCTGCCGAGATGGTTCCCATCCAGCTATCTCATTTAATCGCTCAGCAGCTGGCCTCGGACAGAATGTTTTCCTTTCATCCCCATTTGTCAGGGAGAAAATTGAGACCCACGGAAGGCTTGGCTTGCCCGCGTAGGGCTGTGGCAGAGCTGGGATTTGAACAGGGTGTTCTGATGCCCAAAGCAGTACCTTCCCCAATAAACCTCCAGCAGGTTTAAGTATGGAGGGAGGCAGGAAATTGAGAGGAGGCTGAGGTCAGTGAGGGAGGATGGAGTCCAGGAGTACTTCTTGGAAAAGAGGGCTTAGGCTGGGCCTACAAATTCTAGGAGGGTCCGGGGAGGAGGTGGTGATGGGGACATGCGAGGTGAGATGGGGTTTCCAAACCTCAGGGGCCTAGGGAAGGCCCCACCCTCGGTCACAGCCCAGATGGCCTCACCTGGCCTGGCCCTGGTATCCCTCTTGGACCATAAATGGGTTTTCCCGCAGTATTTTCACTTGCATCCGGATTTCCCAGCAGGCTCCTCTCTGTACATTGGACAAAGCCGAGGGCCCAGCAGATTCCTGTCCTAGCTATAAATCACCATAATCCCTGGGTGTTTTCAAACACTGATTATAGCCCCTGAATTCAATTAGCAGATGAAAATATCTCTTTGTTTTGTTCTTCCTAAAGCGATTTCTTTTTTGTGTAAAAACAAAAGAAATCCACCCAAGATGTCTTCAGAGGTAGGCACACTGCTCTACACCATCATTCTGTGGCGTCCCCTCTGGGATCGCCCATTGCCTCATATAGTCCCAGGGTCAGCCTCCTTCCCTTTCCTCCCCTCTTCCC